>NW_020174436.1:54504-63805 GCF_003031525.2 Neophocaena asiaeorientalis asiaeorientalis
GGAGGGGGAAGGGTAAGCTGTGACAAAGTGCGAGAGTGGCATGGACATGTATACACTACCAAATGTAAAATAGATAGCTAGTGGGAAGCAGCCGCATAGCACAGGGAGATCAGCTCGGTGCTTTGTGACCACCTAGAGGGGTGGGATAGGGCGGGTGGGAGGGAGGGAGATGCAAGAGGAAAGAGATATGGGAACATATGTATGTATGGCTGATTCACTTTGGTATAGAGCAGAAACTAACACACCATTGTAAAGCAATAATACTCCAATAAAAATGTAAAAAAATATCAATTTTACCTATATTTTCAAGTTTACTGGCAGATGAAAAAGAAGTGCTCTTTTATTTCCCAGAACTCATGGGATTTTTAACATATGTGTTATCATTGATTTCAAATTTCATTGCAGTCTGATCCAATAACATACCTTTTATATATCAGTTCTGTAAAATTGTTCGGAATTCTTTTATGATCTCTACATGGTCAGTTTTAAAATTTGTGTTTGATACAAGTACATTTTCTATTGAGGTATAAAATTCCACTTTTTAAATCATTTTATCCAAATGTTATTGTTGCTTATTTTTATATGCATGTCTCAAAAGTTCTGAAAGGACTGTATAATATCTCAAAATTATAGGTTTTTTTCTGTATCCTTTCAATTTTTACTTTACCTCAAGGATATAACATTGCTTTTATGTACATGTCACTTAAAATGACATCTCTTGTTGCATAATATGGGAGAGGGAGAAACCTAATACGTGGTCATAAAAAGTGTTGGGTGGGAGGGAAAAAATGACAGCATCATTCCTGGTTTAGTATACGAGTGTTTATCATGTATTATTGAGTTTATAAAAGATGTAATAGAATTAGCCTACCTTCTGCAATAGTTAACATTCTGGGCTTAGAGGACAACATTAATCCTGAAATCGATTTCAAAATAAATATAAAGCCATTAAAAAACACCAAAAAAAATGTCAAGATGGAGTAGTTTTCAAAGTAAAGCACAGAAAGGCAAGAAACGTGGAACAGTTGAGTGAGATACAAGGGAAACAAAAAATAAAATAAAACAAAATAAATTGCCAGACATAAACACTAGCATACCAATAGTTACAATAAGGTAAATTGACTAAATGAATCAATTAAAAGGTAGATATTGGCTGTATCAGTAAGACACACAACCTAACATTACAATATTTATATGAAAATCATTTCAATTTCAATGATATAGGTAAATTAAACATTAAAAAGGATAGAAAATGTCATATCATGTAAACATTAATCATAAAACAGGTGTGTTTGTCAGGTTTGTCCACTGTAATGTTACCTTCCCCCCCTTTCCATACTGTACCCTTTGGGAAGAATGACTATGGGCAGTCCACACTTAAGGAGTGAAGACTTATGCTCTACCACCTTGAGGGCAGAGTATTTACATAAAATATTTCGAATTCTAATGCACAAGAGATTTGTCTCTCTCTATTTTTTAATTTATTCAGTCATTATTTCTACCAGTATGAACTCATGGATTTTTTATACTTTGAATTACAATAATCCAGCACTATTTTTTAAACATCTTTATTGGAGTATAATTGTTTTAAAATGGTGTTTTAGTTTCTGCTTTATAACAAAGTGAATCAGCTATACATATACATATATCCCCATATCCCCTCCCTCTTGCATCTCCCTCCCACCCTCTTTCTCCCACCCCTCTAGGTGGTCACAAAGCACCGAAATGATCTCCCTGTGCTATGCGGCTGCTTCCCACTAGCTATCTATTTTACATTTGGTAGTATGTATATGTCCATGCCACTCTCTCACTTTGTCCCAGCTTCCCCTTCCCCCTCCCCATGTCCTCAAGTCCTTTGTTTGGTTGCTTAAATTTCTATTTGGGCCATAAAGATAAAACAAAACAAAAAGCAGGAGTATCTATATTAATTACATAATGTAGACTTCATTGCAAAGAAAATTAGTAGCGATCAAAAAAAACATTATATAATAATAAAGGAATCAATCCTCCAAAAAGTCTTTCCTGATCCTATCCACTCCTTCTATTAGTGTGTATGGGTCTTTCTCTGTGTTCCAGACCCACCTGTCCTTACTCCTGTCCGAGCAAGCATCGCGCTATTTTGGTAATTATATATTTTTATAACTGACCCTAATAGATTGTAAGTGCTTTGGAAAGCCTTATCCATCTCCACATCATCAGACTCCAACATGGTACCTGGTGCCCAACAGGTGATCAGTAAATTATTGCTTTACTGAGGTAGAAGATAGTTAGGCCCCAGGCTGAGCAGCTGCAACTGGTTTCCTGCTGCCCTGAGACCAAAAATAGGCACAAATGAGATGACTGGCCAAAGACAACCCAGAAAACTATCCCCATATGAGCAACTTAAGCTGACCCTATTACACACAACTCACTCCAAATTCACCTGTGTGCTCTTCCATAAGTACTTTGCTTCTAATAACTGTTGTCTCTATTTCACAATCTTGGTCTCTTTGCTGAATTCTTTCTTCAAAGAGTACAATGATTGGGGTCCTTCTTCCAGCCATCTCACTGGCGGAATCATTACAACTGAAATTCAAGCAGTAAACGTTGTTTCTCTTTTTTTAATTGAAGTATAGTTGATTTACAATATTATGTTAGTTTCAGATGTACAGCAAAGTGATTCAGTTATACATATATATACATATTTTTTCAGATTCCTTTCCATTTTAACTTATTACAAGATATTGATTGTAGTTCCCCATGCTATAAAGTAAATACTCGTGTTTTTTTAAAATCTGTTTTATGTATAGTGGTGTGTATCTGTAAACCCTATACTCCTAATTTATTCTTTCCTCCCTTTCCCCTTTCATGACCCTAAGTTTTTTCTCTATGTCTGTGTGTCTATTTCTGCTTTGCAAATAAATTCATTTGCATTATTTTTTTGATTCCACATATAAGTGATATCATATATTAGTCTTTCTGTCTCTGACTTGCTTTACTCAGTATGATCATCTCTATGTCCAGTCAAGTTGATGAAAATGGCAATATTTCATTCTTTTTTATGGCTGAGTAATATTCCTGTGCAGGAAGAATCAGTACCAGACACTTCCTCATCCCAGCATCATGCTTCATCCTCCTCCTGTGTTCTGAGAGCATCACCAGGCACGGATCCCTCGCACACAGGGTGCTGCACAGCTTCTGCAACCGTTGCAGGGTGCAGAGTTTCCACGCATCAGTCTCTGACCCCAGAGTTTATGGCATCACCCTGCACTGCCTGTACGCAGGCACCGTGTGCAGCATGGTCGTTGAAGAGGTCATCGTTAGAGATGTGGGGGAGGAGGCCATGAAGGAGCACAAAGTCATCCAGAGTGGGTCCACCAAGTGAGCCCCTGCCTCTCTTCCTGAGGAGGGGCAGGCACTGCGTCCACAACACACCTGAATCAGAAGGGAACCACCTCAGTGCTTGTCAAAGACAGTGTGTGAAAGAGGTCTGTTTCTGGACTAGTGAACCCATGATGTTGTTCCAAGCTTCTACCCCTTCCCTGCCAGTATTTTTCAAGGGACTTGCTCATAATAATAATAATAACGAAAAACCCAAGCATGAATTTGTCTGGATACAATGATAATAATTTTCCAGTCCAATCAGCAAGTAGTGGCTCTACTTTTTCAAGTCATTTTTACATCACCCAGTTCTCACAAATCACTTGCAGATTGTTCATATGTACTGTACAGTTATGGCGCTATTGTGAACAGGATTCGCTTTAGCAGTTGCATCTGGTACATAGGACCTCTACATCTAAATGGTTTCCTAAACATTTTTAGGATGTTTTCTATTGCTTGTCCCTGTGTGTGTTCTAGGTAGGCAATCACATTTTTGCTACTTAGAAATAGGCTTTATTTCCAGCTATATTGTTTATTTAATGTGTTTTATATAGTATGTTTAAGATTAATTAGTGTTACATACCTCGTTGTACTTATTTTTCAAATGATGTTGCTATTTTGCTTGGTTTTGTTTTGGAATCTGTCTCTGGGTAGGGGGACAAGGAGATGGAAGGGTGAGAGAGATGTCTGTGTTACTGTGTGCCCTGTTTGATGTTCTGAAATTCCTACCTTGTACATGTGTTAAGTATTCAAAAATTAGTAAATACTTTAAAAATGAGATTAGGTATTTTGATTTATATACAATAGGGATTGTCTATGGGAATGGTTGGTTGTTGAATGTATTTGGTTTCAGATTATTTGAGAAAATGGTGGTGTCCAGATCCTCTAAATTCTTGAAAAGGAGAAATAGCAGAATGTTTACAGATTCAAACTCTGGGGCAGACTACCTGTGTTTGAATCCAGGCGCTGCTACCTACTAGTTAAATGACATGTCAAGTTGCTTAAACTCTGTATTCCTCAACTTTATCTTCTGTAAATAGTGTTAACCACTAATAGTTTTGTCTTCAGGGTAGCATAGTACTTTGTACTTACTAAGTTGTTAAGGAATGCTTGTTTTCTTTTTTCCACTGATTTAAAATCTCAAAACCTCCTACTATCAAGTCATCCCATAATGTAGGAGCATCTCCATGATAGCTGAGATTTAGCCATAATATTTACACTATCTCATGCTGGGTTAATATTTAGAGCAGAAGGCACAATGATACTAGGTGAAAGTAATTAATATGGCAATATTTTAAATCCTAGATCCAGACAGAAATCAGGAGGAGGCAACTGTTTCCATAAAGATCATTTAGAGGGCAACAAGGAGGTACTCTCAGAAAAACTGAAAGGAAATAAGATTTTTCTCTACTTGTGAAACACAAAAATCAGAGCAAAGATATTCAAATTTTCTTTAAGGAATTAAACATATTCACAGTGTGATTGCATGTTTTAAAAATTTTTGAAAACAAGCAATACTAAACTGTATTGTTTAGGTGTATATATGGTTGGACAACTCTAATGAAATGCAAAGAAATAATTTAAACAAGGATCTGATTAGGGCTTAAGTCTATGGAGGAGGGATGGCTTTATGACTTGAGTGGGGAACATGTCATATATTTCTGTTACTCTTGCTATATAACAAACTACCCCAAACTTAGTTCACACACACACACACACACACAAAACCATTTTATTTTATGCTTGGAGTTTCAGAGTAAGTAATTCAGAAAGAGCATAGTGGATATGACTTGTTTCATATGATGTCTGTGGCCTCAGTGGGAAAAAAACAAATGGCTGGGGGCTGGAACCATCTGAAGACTCATTCATTTGCATGGCTGGCACCTGTATTGAGAACACTGAAAGACTAGGACTGAAAAATAGAGTGCCTTCATATTACGTCTCAGTGTAATTTGGCTCCTTCACAGCATGACAGGCTTCACAGTAGTCAGGCTGCATATTTCATAATTCAGGCTCCAAAAAGGACCGTTCCAGTAAATGAGGTAGATGTGGCATCACTTTGTATGATCAACGCTCAAAAGTCACGTCACATCACTTCTGTCACACTCTATGAATTACAAGTGAGTCACAAGCCCTTTCAGATTCAAGTAGAAGAATTAGACTTCATCTCTTAAGGCAGAGAGGTGGTAACTTTTATAAGAGCATGAGAGGTGGAAGATATCGTTGTGGCCATCTTTGGAAAATCCAGTCATTCACAGTGGGCTTTTAGGTAGCTCTTTATGCTTTATTCAGCTGTTTTCTGTATAATTACTTAACGGTTCACAGAGAGTTTAGTTACAATTAGTGTATGATTTAATTAACAATATAAAAAAGGGTGATTCTGACTCTAATCTCAGAGCAAGATCAAGACCAGGCTAAATGTATTACTGGAGTTACAGAGATAATATGACAGCCAGAAGGAGGCTGCTTGGTTAGGCCTAAAGGAAACCTTGGAAATGCCCATATAAGAACAGTCCAGGGTAGAAAAATTCTTGTCCAGAGGATTATAAATATTCCTTATCTCACTGGAAAAGTTTAACCTATTACTACTTGGACCTATTGAACTACCTTGACACGATTTCACTGAATGACACTTACTCTGTCCTTTCTAAGTGTTCATTCACTCCAAAAATATTTACTGAGTGTTTATCATGTACTAAATAGAATGTTAGAAGGACTCAAGGCTATGGGAAAAAAGTGGAGATAGATAAAGATGCTCAAGTACCAATGCTTAGGGTAAATATTAAATGAGTGTTGGGTTAGACAAACTTAGAAAATCCATAATGACCACAAAGAAAAATATCTATAGCATACACACAAAAGGAAATGAGAAGGAAATGAAAGTATGTCACTACAATAAAATAAAATAAACATAAATGAAGGCAATACAGCCAGAAATCAGAGACATTAAAAGCTATAAGATGCACAGAAAACAATTAACAAAATGGCAATTCTAAGTCCTTCCTTATCAGTAATTCTTAAAATGTTAATGGATTACACTTGTCAATCAAAAGACATATTGGCAGAATGAATTTTAAAAGAGGATTCAACTATATGCTGTCTACGAGTGATTCACTTTAGCTCTAAGAATATCTACAGGTTGAAAGTAAAATGATTGAAGAAGATATTCCATGCAAGTAGTAAATCAAAGAGAGCATGGATGGCTATATTAATATCAGATAAACTATACTTTATGTCAAAAACTGTCACAAAAGACAAAGAGGGACATTATGTAATGATAAAAGGGTCAGTTTGCCAAGAAGGTGTAACAATTTTAAATATACATATATCAAAGACCAGAGCTATTAATATATGGGCAAATAATGACAGAATTGAAGGGATAAATAGGCAGATTTTTAATAATAGTAGGATATTTAAGTACCCATCTTTCAATAATGGATAGTTCAAACAGGCAAAAAATCAATAAGGAAACAGAGACCTTGAATAAAACTATAGACCAATTGGACCTAATAGTCATATACAGAACATTCCACCACCAACACCAGAATACACATTTTTATGAAGTTTACATGGAACAGTTCTCCAGGATAGACTATATGTTAGTCCCCAAAACAAGTCTTAGTAAATTTTAAAAGATTAAACTCATACAAATTATCTTTTCCAATCACAATGGAATGAAACTATAAGTCAATAGCAGAAGGAAAACATGAAAATTCACAAATATGTGGAAATTAAATACTACACACTTAAACAACAAATGGGTCAAAGAAGAAATCACAAGGAAAATTAGCAAATACCTTGAAACAAATGAAAACAAAAATACAGCATAGAAAAACACAGATTGAGGTAAAAGTAGTGGTAAGAGGGAAATTTATAGTTATAAATGCATCCATTAAAAAAGAGGAAAGATCTCAAATCAACAACCTAACTTTACACTTTATGGAACTAGAAAAATAAGGAAAAATTACATCCGAAACTGGCAGGATGAAGGAAATAACAAAGATTAGAGAAGAGAGAAATGACTAGATAATCAACAGAACCAAGTGTCGGTTCTCTGGAAAGATCAACAAAATTGACAAATTTTTAACCAGATTGACTATGAAAAAAAGAACACTCAAATAATTAAAATCAGAAAAGAAAGAGGGCACATTTCAACCTATTTTGCAGAAATAAAAAGTACTATAAAAGAATACTATAAAGAACTGTACACCAAAAAACTGGATAATCTAGATGCAACAGATAAATTCTTAAAAATACACAACCTGTAAAGTCTGAATCATGAAGAAATAGAAAATCTGAACAGATGAATAACTGGCAATGAGATTGAATCAGTGATAGAAAATCTCCCAACACAGAAAAGCCCAGGACCAATGGCTTCATTGGTGAATTCTACCAAACATTTAAAGAAGAATTAACATGAATCCTCCTCAAACACTTGCCCAAAAAAATGGAAGAGAAGGGAACATTTCCAACTTCATTATATGAGGCCTGCAGTACCCTGACACCACAGCTAAAGACATTACAAGAAAAGAAAATGACAGATCAATATGTCTCATGAATATTAATGTAAAAATACAGAATAATATACAAGCAAATAGAGTTCAACAGCACATTAAAATGATTATACACCATGAACAAGTAGGACTGATTCCTGGAATGCAAGGATGTTTCAGTATAGGAAAATAAATCAAAGTAATTCACCACATTGAGAGAATGAAGGAAAAATTACCACATAATAATATCAATTATACAGAAAAATCATTTGAGTAAATCAATACTTCATAATAAAAGCACTCAACAAACCAGGAACAGAAGGAAACTACCTCAACATTTTAAAGGTCATATATGAAAAGCCCACAGCTACGATCATACTCAATGATGAAAGACTGAAAGCTTGGCCCCTTAAGATCAGGAACAAGATCAAGAGGACTGCTTTTATCACTTCTATTTAACATAGTACTGGAACTCCTAGCCATAGCAATTTTGTAAGAAAAAAAAAGGCATCCAAATTAGAAAGGAAGAAGTAAAATTATCTGTTGATAACATGATCTTATATGTACAAAACTCAAGATTCCACAAAAAATTATTAGCACTAACCAATAAATTTATCAAAATTGCAGGATACAAAATAACTCTCAAAAAACTATTATGTTTCTAATACACTAACAATAAAAAAAATCTAAAAAAGAAATCAAGGAAACAATCCTATTTACAATATAGCATCAAAAATAACAAAATATTAAGAAAAAAATTACCAAGGAGCCAAAAAACTGGTACACTGAAAACACAAAGCATTGCTGGAAGAAATTAAAGAAGCACACACAAAAAATGGAAAGACTTCCATATTCATGAAGTGGAGGACCATATTATTAAGATATCAATACTATCTAATGTGATCTAAAGATTTAACACAATTGCTATCAAACTCCTAATGGCAATTTTTTGCAGAAATAGAAAAATCCATGCTAAAATTCATGTGGAATCTCAGGGGACTCCAAATAGCCTAAACATTGTTTTAAAAAGACCAAATTTGGATGACCCACAATTTCTGATTTCAAAGTTTACTACAAAGCTACAATAGTCAAATCAGTGTGATACTGGCATAAAGACAGACATATTGACCAATGGAATAGAATGGAGACTCCAGAAATAAACCTGAGTCTATTTGGTCAAGTCACTTTCAACAAGTGTGCCAAGACCATTCAATAGGGAAAGGGGTGTCTTTTAAACAAATGGTTCTTGGAAAATTCAATACTCCCATGCAAAAGAATGAAAAAGGTGTCTTACCTTACACAAAAAAATAACTCAAAATGGATCGATGACCTAAGGATAAAAGATAAAACTATAAAACTCTAAGATGAAAACATATGGGAAAATCTTCATAACACTAGATTTGGAAATGATTTTTTTTAACATCTTTATTGGAGTATAACTGCTTTAC
>NW_020174437.1:0-1812 GCF_003031525.2 Neophocaena asiaeorientalis asiaeorientalis
ATTATTTTTTATTTTAATAACTTTATCATATTTTATCTTACATTATTTTATTTTACTTTATCGACTTTCTTTCTTTTTTTCCTTCCTTCCCTCCTTGCTTCCTTCCTCCCTCCCTCCCTCCATCCTTTCTTTTTTTTTTCTTTCTTTCTACTTCTACTAATTCTTTCTACTTTTTCTCCTTTTACTTCTGAGCCGTGTGGATGAAAGTCTCTTGGGGCTGCAGCCGGAAGTTAGTGCAGCGCCTCTGAGGTGGGAGAGCCAACTTCAGGACACTGGTCCACAAGAGACCTCCCAGTACCACATAATATCAAATGGCAAAAATCTCCCAGAGATCTCAATCTCAAAACCAGCACCCAGCTTCACTCAACAACCAGCAAGCTACAGTGCTGGACATCCTATGCCAAACAACTAGCAAGACAGGAACACAAACCCATCCATTAGCAGAGAGGCTGCCTCAAATCATAATAAGTACGACAGACACCCCAAAACACACCACCAGACGTGGACATGCCCACCAGAAAGACAAGATCCAGCCTCATCCACCAGAACACAGGCAATAGTTCCTTCCACCAGGAAGCCTACACAACCCACTGAACCAACCTTAGCCACTGGGGACAGACACCAAAAACAACAGGAACTACAAACCTGCAGGCTAAAAAAAGGAGACCCCAAACACAGTAAGATAAGCAAAATGAGAAAACAGAAAAACACACAGCAGATGAAAGAGCAAGATAAGAACCCACCAGACCTAACAAATGATGAGGAAAGAGGCAGTCTACCTGAAAAAGAATTCAAAATAATAATAGTAAAGATGATCCAAATCTTGGAAATAGAATAGACAAAATGCAAGAAACATTTAACAAGGACCTAGAAGCACTAAAGATGAAACAAACAATGATGAACAACACAATAAATGAAATGAAAAATACTCTAGATGGGATCAATAACAGAATAACTGAGGCAGAAGAAGGGATAAGTGACCTGGAAGATAAAAGAGTGGAAGTAACTACTGCAGAGAAGAATAAAGAGAAAAGAATGAACAGAACTGAGGACAGTCTCAGAGACCTCTGGGACAACATTAAACGCAGCAACATTTGAATTATAAGGGTTCCAGAAGAAGAAGTGAAAAATAAAGGCACTGAGAAAATATTAGAAGTGATTAGAGTTGAAAACTTCCCTAATATGGGAAAGGAAATAGCCAACTCCAGGAAACACAGAGAGTCCCATACAGGATAAATCCAAGGAGAAATATGCCAAGACACATATTATTCAAACTGTCAAAACTTAAATACAAAGAAAACATATTAAAAGCAGCAAGGGAAAAACAACAAATAACACACAAGGGAATCCCCATAAGGTTAACAAGCTGGTCTTTCAGCAGGAACTTGGCAAGCCAGAAGGGAGTGGCAGGACATATTGAAATTGATGAAGGAGAAAAAACCTGCAACCAAGATTACTCTACCCAGTAAGGATCTCATTCAGATTTGATGGAGAAATTAAACACTTTACAGACAAGCAAAAGCTGAGAGAGTTCAGCACCACCAAACCAGCTCTACAACAACTGCTAGAGGAACTTCTCTAGGCAAGAAACACAAGAGAATGAAAAGACCTACAATAACGAACCCAAAACAATTTAGAAAATGGGAGTAGGAACATATATATCTATAAATACTTTAAGTGTAAATGGACTAAATGCTCCCACCAAAAGACACAGATTGGCTGAATGGATACAAAAACAAGACACATATTTGCTGTCTACAAGAGACCTACATCAGACCTAAAGACACATACAGACTGAAAGTAAGGGGATGG
>NW_020174438.1:0-76266 GCF_003031525.2 Neophocaena asiaeorientalis asiaeorientalis
AAAAAAAAAAGTTGTTAAGAGAGTAAATCTTTAAATTTCTCATTACAAGAAAAAATTCTGTGACTATGTATGGTGACAGATGTTAACTAGAAGTAAGTAATCATTTTCTAATATATACAAATATCAAATCATTATGTTGTACACCTGAAACTAATAATTTTGTATATCAGTTATACCACAATTTTAAAAGTAAATGCTAACACTCATCAAAAGAAAGCAGGGCTAGATATATTAATTTCAGACAGAGCAGACTTCAAAGATAGGAAAAATATCAGAGATAAAGATGAGCTAAATAAATGGAGAGATGTTCCATATTTGTGACTCAGTATTAATACTCCAGTTCTTCCCAGTTTTATCTATAGATTCAGTGCAATCCCAATAAAAATCCTAGCAAGATATTTTATGGATGTTGACAAACTGATTCTAAAGTTCATATGGAGAGGCAAAAGACTCAAAACAGCCACCAATCTTGAAGGAGAAGACATTGGAGGACTGACACTACTCAATTTCAAGACTTACTATAAATCTACAGCAATCAAGATAGTGAGGAATTGTTGAAAGAATAGACAAATAGATCAATGGAACAGAACAGAGAGCCCAGAAATAGACCCTCACAAAAACAGTCAACTGATGTTTGACAAAAGGCAGTACAATGGAGTAAAGATAGTTTCTTCAACAAATGGTGTTGGAACAACCGGATATCCACATGCTAAAAAATTATTCTAGACACAGACCTTTCACAAAAATTAGCTCAAAATGGATCATAGGCCAAAATGTAACATGCAAAACTATAAAACTCCTAAAAGATTATATAGGCGGAAACCTACATGACCTTGGGTAAGGTGATGTTGTTTTAGGTACAACACCAAAGACATGATCCATGAAAGAAGTAATTGATTAAGTTGGACTTCATTAAATTGAAATCTTTGCCCTGCAAAAAACAGTGTCAAGAGAATTAGAAGACAAGTCACCGACTGGGAGATGATATTTGGAAAAGGCACATCTGATAAAGGCCTATTCTCCAAAATATACAAAGAACTCTTAAAACTTTGAAAATGGGCCAAAGACCCTGACAGAAACCTCACCAAAGAAGATATACAGATGACAAGTAAGCATATGAAAGGATGATCCAAGTCATATGTCATCAGGAAAATGTATATTAAAGCAGCAGTGAGACACCACTACACATCTATTAGAATGGACAAAATCCAGAACACTGACAACACCAAATACTTGGTGAGAATGTGAAGTAGCAGGACATTCATCATTGCTGATGGGAATGCAAATGCTACCAGCCACTTTGGAAGGCTCTCTAGTAGTTTCTTACAAAACTAAACGTACATTTAGCATATGATCCAGAAGCAGCGGTCCTTGGTATTTACCCAAACTAGTTGAAAACATATGTCCACATAAAAACCTGCACACAGATATTTATAGAAGCTTGATTTATAATTGCCAAAACTTGGAAGCAAACAACATGTCCTTCAGTAGATGAATGGATAAACTGTGGTACATTCAGACAATGGAATACTATTCAGTGCTAAAAAGAAATGCGCTACCAAGCCATGAAAAGACATGGTGGAAACGTAAGTGCATGTTACGAGGGGAAAGAAGCCAATCTCAAAAGGCCGCATGTTGTATGATTCCAACTATGCGACACTCTGGAAAAGGCAAAACCAGTGTTTGCCAGGGGAGTCATGGGGAATATTGAACAGGCAGAGCACAAAAGATTTTTAGAGCAGTGAACTACTCTACATGCTATTATAATGATGGATATATATCATTATACTTTTGTCCAAATCCATAGTATGTACAATACCAAGAGTGAACTCTAAGGTATACTATGGACTTTGGGTGACTATCATGTGTCAGTGTAGGTTCATCCTTGGTAAAAAAAATTTTGCAAACCTAAAACTGCTCTTATAAAAAGTTTTTATTTAAAAATATAATATATAGTTTAGAACTATGTAAAATATGCATATAAAAGGAAGACAATAAAAACAAATCACAGTGGTTGAATTAAACTTATTGAAATCTTCTTTCATATATTGATTTTTCAAAGTTTCTGAAATTTGTTTTTCTTACTTAAGCAATACAATTATGTTTATCACACTGAATGCAGTAACAAGCAAAATACACAATACCACGTGTAAACTATTTGGTAGTAATTTTCAAGAATGTAAACGTATATGGACAAAGATTAGAAGGTAATTGTAAAAATAAAAGACTTCTTAAGGAAAAAAATATAGACACTTGCCAAATGACTCACCAATCCCACTCCAAGGTATTTACCCAAAAGAAATGGAATGTATTGTATTAGTTTCCTAGGGATGCCATAACAAATTACCACAAACTCAGTGGCTTCAAACAACAGAAATTTATTCTCTCATTCCAAAATCTAGGTGACAGAGAGCTGCACTCCCTCCAGAGACCCTGGGGGAGAATCCACTCCATGCCTCTTCTAGCTTCTGAGAGCTGCTGGCTGATTTGGCTTCCTCGGTTTATGACTCTCCCTACCTCTGTCTTCACATCATCTTCTCTTCTGTGTATCTTCTTTGTGTATCTCTTATAAGAACACATCATTGGATTTAAGACCGACTTGGATAATCCAGGATGAGCTCATTTTAAGACCCTAATTTAATTACATCAGCAAAGATCCTTTTTCCAGATAAGGTAACATTCACAGTTTCCAGGGACGAAGACATGGGCATATCTTCTTGGGGGCCCCAGTTTGGCCCACTACACTTATCTTCACACAAATATCTATACACAAAAGTTTATAACAGCTCTATTCATAAATACCCAAAACTGGAAGCAACCCAGGTGTCCTTCAGTGGATAAATGGATTAACAAACTATAGTACATCCCTGTAATGTAATAGTGCCCAACAATAAAAAGAAACAAACTATATACATGCAACAATATGGATAAATCTCAAATGCATTAGGTTAAGTAAAAGAAAATTCAGACAAAGTTACATATTGATTCCATGTATATGACATTCTGGAAAAGGCAGAAGAATCTGATTAGATGTTTTCCAAAGAAGACATACAAATGGCCAACAGGTACATGAAAAGGTGTTCAACATCACTAATCATCAAGGAAATGTAAATCAAAACCACGATGACGTATCACCTCACACCTGTTAGAATGGTTATTATGAAAAAGACAAGAAATAACAAACGTCAGCAAGGATGTGGAAAAAAACGCAACACTTGTGCACTGTTGGTGGGAATGTAAATTGGTGCAGCCACTATGGAAAATAGTGTAGAGTTTCCTCAAAAAATTAAAAATCAAACTACTATATGATCTAGCTATTCCATTCCTGGGTATTTATCTGAAGGAAACGAAATCGTTGCCTTGGAGAGATATCTGTACCCTCCTGTTCATAGCAGCACATGGAAACAACCTAAGTGTGCATGACGGATGACTAGATAAAGAAAATGTGATATATGGGTAGATATAGATATGGATATATAGACATTGGTGTATATAGAGAGTTTTATATATAATGGAATGTTATTCACTGTTAAAAAGTGGAAATCCTGCCATTTGTTACAACATGAATGGACCTTGAGGGCATTATGCTAAGTGAAATAAGTCAGATAGAGAAAGACAAATACTGTATGATATCACTTATGTATGAAAAAAAAACCAAAAACTGAACTCATAGAAACAGAGAACAGATTTGTGGTTGCCAGAGGTGAGGGTAGGGAGCTGCAAATGGGTGAAGGCAGTCAAGAAGTACAAACTTCCAGTTATAAGATAAAGAAGTCCTGGAGATGTAATGCACAGCAATGGTGACTATAGTTAACACTACTCTATTATCTATCTGAAAGTTGCCAAGAGAATAAATCTTAAAGTTCTCATCGCAAGAAAAAACATTGTAACTGTGTGTAGTGATGGACGAACTTACTGTGGTGATCATTTCACAATATACACATATATCAAATCATTACACTGGACACCTAAAACTGATACAATGTCATATGTTAATTATATATCAATTTTAAAAGATAAATAGTTTTAAAAACTATAGAGAGAGAACATAACAGTTGTTATCAGGGTTTAAAGACTGAGGGGGCAACTTACTGCAAAGGAGAAATGGGGGACTTCTGAGGAGTGATGAAACAGTTTTGTGCCTTTATTGTGATGGTGATTACATGACTCAAATGCACTGTCAAAACCCATTGAACTGTATGCCAAAAAAAATGGCTTTTCTCTATAAAAATGTGAATATATATGCTTATGAAGAGATACTGGGGCTGGAACTCTGCAAACCACATTTTTCTTTGTCAGGTGGATCCCTGCCAATTGGAGGTCCTCAAAGGAGACAAGAAGGCATGAAGAAGAAACTTGCTCCTTCTTATTTTGATTTCTGTCTCTGTCAGCATCACCCCCAGTTTCTCTACTCTGCCAGGGAAGTTGGTTCCTGTTTGCAATTTTGTGTTCTTTCCTACACTCCTAGAACAGTCTTGTTGCACCCCTTCAATGTGTGGTGCTTCAATACCAGCATCAGATGACCTTCCTTCTCAATGGTCTGAGAATTCTTCTTTAAGTTCCTAGATTCTAATTCCCTCACCACTTCCCCTCATTTTCCCAGCCCTGTGGATGGTAGCTGCTTCCTTTGGTTTTTATCTCTGCACTATTTCTTGTTTTCTTTTGCCTTTTCAGTACTCTATTGCCTACTTAGTCAATGTCTTAGAGTATACTTTCTGTTAAAATCATTGACGTGGTTTCTGTTCTATGGACTAGAAATTGACTGATAGAAAGCCCGTGTATTTCCTGTGCCCTATGAAGTCCTACATGATCCATCTTCCTCATTACATCTCTGACCTCATCTTCCACTTTTCTTTCCCCTTTCCCACTCTCACTCACAAGATATACAATTGATAAAGGAGCATGTTAAACCGCACCACAAGGGTGCAGCCATCAAAATTCAGAATATGGGAAACTCCATTAGACAAATAACTTAGTCTCTCCAACAAATAAATTGCAGGAGGGAAAAAAAAGAGGTGAAACCTCTAGATGGGAAGTGCCTTAAAACGTATCAACCAGCAGCAAAGTGAAGACCTAATTTAAGCCCTGATCTATATTTATATACATAATATATATAATTTATATAAGATTAATATATATGATATCATATATCTAATATATAAGGTAATTAAGGGATTTGAACTATTTAATTGTTAAATGGAATTTTGGTTATATTTAAAAGTCCTTCCCATTTGGAGATACAAGGGGAAATATTTATGGATATATTGGGTGGTAGGGGAGGTCTGGGGGAAGAAGATGGCTCATAGATGTAATAACATTGGCCGCAAATTGGTCCTTGTTGAAGCCAAATGTCTTAGTCCATTCAGGCTACTGTAACAAAATACCGCAAACTGGGTGGCTTATAAACAACAAATATTTAGTTCTTACAGTTCTGGAGGCTGGGAAGTTCAAGACCAGGGTACCTACAGATTCAATATCTGGTGGGGTACCACTTCCTCATTCACAGCAAATTTCTCACTGTAAATTTATATGCAGAAGGAGCAAGGGAGTTCTCTCAGGCCTCCTTTATAAGGGCACTAATCCCATTCATGAGGGGACTAACCTTGTGACCTAATCACCTCCCCAAGGCCCCACCTCCTAACTTTGGGGGTTAGGTTTCAACATATAAATTTGGGGAGGGACACAAACATGCAGCCTATAGCACCAAGTAATGGGTAGAAGGGATTCATTTTATTATATAAAGACTAGGTTGTTTGTATGTTTTAAATTTTCCATTTGTCTTCAAAAATCTGAGGGTCTACCATGTGAGGCAGCTAGGTCAAAGAATGGCTCACAGGTCTCTGGAAAACAACAGGAGCCATTGTTGAAAAGCATACACTGCAGTGGTTTCAACGGTAAGCTCTGGAAATCAGCACCTGTGTTTGCCACTGTCTATTTGTGTGACCTTGGACTTCACTTCTCCATGCCTCTGTTTCCCTACATGTAAAGTGGAAATGATAATGGGGTCTAGCCCTGTGGAGTTGTCCTGAAGAGTAACTGAATTAATAGGTATAAAGCACTACCTTGGAACGTCATCTGGCCCATAGTCATCCCTCAAAATATGTCTATTATTATTGTTATCAAATAGGAAGACAATTTGAAATGAGCCAACCGGGTCTTGAAACAAGTCTATCCAAAATATGTCTTTAATCTTAATGAAGTTCACAAATGGCACAATATTGACATTTCTTTAAACAAATTATACAACCATGTTCTTAGACAATAAAGCATAGCATCACCATTACCATGTGTCCCCAGAGGCCATAGAGGCAGTGATTTAATGTCCCCCTAAGATTTGGCAGAGCTGCCATGGTCAACAGGACAGCTTTCAAAGAACCAATTTGCTACCAGATAAGCTAATGAGAGATGCCATCACATTTACTGCACAAAGAATCAAATATAAAAAAGATGCACAAGAAATATGGAATTAGCTTATTTTGCATTCAGTTTCATTCCTTTCAAGTGACAAAGGTGCTTTTTTTTTGATATCTATTAGGATGCAAACATGTATATCTTCCTTGGGGCCTCCTCACCAAGTTGTTGTCAACAGAAGTTAATAGAAGTGGTGAGTTCAGCTTCCTGGTAACCTGAGATGAAAAAGAAATAAAATAAAAAAGAAGAAGAGGAGAAGGAAGAGGAAAAGAAGAAGAAAGAGAATTAGGAGAATCAGGAGGACAAGAAGAAAATAATCACAATTCTTACTGAAAGAACACAAATTTATAGAAGTGCTTCTTCAACTGAACACTATTTATAAATTATGCATATGAGTGTAAGCAAGCTCTGAAGGCAAATGATAAGCAAACAATTCAATGGTAACTATTAATATTAGCAGTAGTATTATGATTATAGCCCTCTGGTCTGAATCTGTGAATACTGATCAAGAGTTGAGTGCTTTCTGAAACTGGGTTCATTAATGACAAGTGGCCCAGGCTAAGATTTGCAAGGCCTTACCTTTCTAAATACAGCAAGTTTTTTTTTTTTTCTCTCTCTTCTCAGAAAGATGACACTGCATCTCTGCAGCCTGTCCTAGTGCTCTGATTTCAAGCTGAGTTGTAGAAGGAACTCACTAACTCAAGAAGAATAACGTAAGTGGAGAGAAGGGATCTGCAGCCAGGTCCAGTGGGTTTCAAAATGTGGGTCCTAACCTCCAAATCCCTTCCCCTCCCATCTGACAGTACAAGGCAATCACCTTCTTCCCAGAGTCATTGCACTGCTCAGGCCTGAAGGTCCCTGCGGCGCCGGCCAAAGGCTTCAGACCCCACATCGGTGGGCACGAAGTTGCTCTTCACCACACCCCCAGATCTGCTCAGCAAGCCTGCCAGCCGATGGGTCACACAGGTGGCGGTGTTGCAGGACCTCTTCTGGGCAGTAATGCTGCTTTGCAGGATGGAGAAAAAGAGAAGGCCTGTCAGTGAGAGGCTGGGGCAGGAGCCTACCCCATAAGGCCTTCATAAAGAGAATTGTAGCTCTTTGACACACCACTTAAGAATAGGTGTTTCTCCTAAATGCAGTTATCAAAGCTGTTAGGGCAAATGGCCTGGCGGCCTTTGCTAGAAGCCCTGCCCAAAGATTTTCACAAAAAAATCCAGTTCTAAGCCATGTGGCAAGTGCTAAAACCCTATACTTATCACTCCTTACATACACCCACCCCAACATGTAAGGAGCATATAGACACCATACCCTAGCCACGAGCACCAACAAAAGCACTTTCCATAGAAAAATGAAAATTCCCTGAAGTCTTACCTGGAAGAGGCTCAGAGCACAGGGTTTGCAGCATCATCCTCCAGAAATGCTTACCTGCTCCTCAGCACACCTGTTCTCATTGCTGGAGCTGGTTCACAGGGACCCTCACCAAGCCCTGCATCCTACTACCCTAAGGCTAAGGCTACTTTCAAGCATAGGCCCTGGGCACTCTCAGGCCTGGGACAGGGACCAGAATAATGACCACCAAAGTGCAAATCCTTTTAGAAAATAGGTTTATTCATCAATGATGAGGCATGAGGGATGAAGCAGGAATTGGACGGCTCTGCCCATGACATTCTCTGGTATCTCAGAAGCTTCCCTCCCTCTCTTATCTCTAACCTTGTCTGTGAGTCCTGCTCTCTTTCTTTCCATCCTGTGGTCCCCAGCATTCTCTGTCATAAGCAAAGCTACCAATACCAGCTTGAAGAGCAATCCAGGCAAAATCTGCATGCATTAACTTCATCCATGGGAGCAAGAAAGGAAATCAGGAAGGAGTGAGTGGAAGGAGTTCACTTGGCATCTTGGGGCACCCCAAAATGGGAGGAGCGGTCCCTCTCCAAGCTGCTGGCTATGTCACTTTTCTTGCCAGGTGTTTCAGGCCCGAAGCCCATGCCAGAGAATCTATGAAAGTTGTTCAGGTCCTTCCAGTACGCGCTCAGCACACAGGTACTCAGATTACTGCACCGCTTAGCTCTGGAGCCATCCAGGCTGCAGGGAAAAGACATGCCAGACAAAACCATGCACCAGGGCTGCCCCTGAGGGCAGTCATGCAGAAGGTTAGACCCAGGAGGGGGTGCCTGGAGCAGAGAGACGAGAGGGGCAGGCAGGAGGGTGGCTCACGCACCCTCCATTACGAGAACTCAGAGGTTCGCTGAGCCAGGGCAGTGCGGGGAAGGGCTGTGGGTGGAAGGGGTGACCTTTTCTGGCATTCCACATGCTGCTCAGTCCTTCATGCTCTGCAGAGAGGTTCTCAGGGTGAATGCAGGTGCAACATGTGACTCTGCTGGTGTGAGCTCCAAGCTCAGGGTGCACAGGGAGGTGCGACTGGGGAGGGGTGTCTGGCCCCATGAGAACATGCACATCTCCACAGATTCTACACATCTAAAGGCCCCGGACCTACCTCAGACACTGCTCTACCTGACCCCACCCTCTGCAAGGCCTTTGGCTTCACCTTGCAAATGTGCAATGAAGGTGCCTTGCAGGTATGAAAGAACAACATACACAGGTTAAATTTCTAAGACATCCAGAGCTATAACAGCCCATCCCCTGGCTTCACACTTACCAGTCCTAACTCATCCAGTGCTGGGTGTTCTCCTCAGTCCGGCAAGACCAATTCCCAGAGTAAGTGATTCCACACCTCCCCATTTCATTTCCTAACACCTTGCAGGAATGGATCTTTTTAATGTGTCTAACCACAGTCCCTCCAGTTGCATGTGGACCTCTGTCTTCCACGTAGGCTGAGAATGACTGAGTCCCAGGTCCTGGCGAACAGGGACAATCTGCTGAACTCTTGGCCCAATGCGGTCTTTCCTACCTCTCTGGGATATGTCCTCGTGAATATGCCAGGGCTGGGTGCTGAGCCTTACCTGGAGTCCTCCGTCTCCTGCTCCAGCTCATTGGTCTTGCTCTGCACATAGGCCTTCACCAGTGCAGCCAGCAGGAGGCGCCCTTCCTTCTCACTGAGTGCCCCGGGATCTGGGAGGGTCTCCAAAGCAGACCTGGAGAGAGGAAGCAAACCCAACGCAGACTCTAAGTCCCTGCCTGCCTCCTTCCCAGGATAAGCAGCCAGGCTTCCTGGTCTCTGTGGCTTATCCCTGAGGATGTGCCACATCCTGACTCCCAGCCCACAGGGCTCAAGCCCAGTGTACACCTGAGGGTGTTGATTCACTGGGAGCCTCCCACTGCTGTGACTTCAGAGGCACAGAACTGCCTGATCCCAGGGGCAGTGGAAGGGGAATGCTCTCGTGGCTTCAGGCTGTCTCACCTGAGTGGTGTTGCCTCGAGACTGCCTGCCTGGCACAGGACCAAGATGCTGAAAGCCAGGAAGGGGGAGGACTTCCCGAAGCCCATGATGCCTCTCTGTAAAGGGAGAATGACGTTACCACTGCACCAAGACCAAGCACCGCCTGGAGCCCACAGACCCAAGTTCCAGTCCGGCCCGGCCTCTGCCACAACTGCCTTGCGAATTCGGGCAGGTTACCCCGCCTCCCCACGGCTCAGTTCGGTTCATTTGCCAGATGGGCTGCTTTGAATCTCAAAATACACATTATACTGAATCGCATGGTACAGCAGAAACAGGTGTCCTGGGGTGAGGGCGAGGGATTCCGGTTTTGTCCCGTGGAAAGCCAGGAAGAAGCCATGCACATGCACATAAACCCACACCTTCTGCCCTATGCAGAAACCAAGCGAGAACCCACCCTTGCTGTAGACTGTGCCTGTCTTCATAGGGACTGAGAAATCTAGGACCACCCTCACGTCCTCTGGACTTTGCCACCAACAGTTGGGAAAGGAAGGCAGTAAGGGTAAACTGGAAAGGAGCGCTAATCTCTCAGTCTGTGGGTTTGGGTTGGGGATCATTTAACGTGCCGGTTACTGGCGTCTCTCGGCTCTGCCCGAACAGCCAGCCTCTGCTGAAGTGCAGTTTAGCAGCAGGTGCTGGGCGCCAGCTCAATGTTCTGGCCGGCTGACTGCACTGCCCCAAGCCCGCGCCAATGCCCCAGGGACGCTTGCAGGCTGGAGGTGCCTCAGAGGAAGTTTCAGGGCTCAACCGTCCTGAGAACCAAACGTGATCCCTCGGGACACAGACTGCTCAGGGCACTCCCAGAGCAAACTCGGGAAGAATCCTGCACGCAAAGGACCAGCACAAATGCAGGGGCTGCAGACCCAGGAAGGCTAGGAAGCTACGGCTGGGCTCACGGAACTTCCAGCGCCCAGGCGAAGCCCTGGGGATGCTTGCGGTTCCACTGGAGCTAGTTACAAGAAAATGAGCTGACAGCCCCAGTCTCCTGCCTTCTTCCAAGGGGACAGACGGCTAGCAGCACCTGGCTATAGGTGGGCCGGGATGGCCGTGAGAAGCAAAGAGAGGCAGGCAGGCAGATGGGGCACATTAGATGAACTATGCAGAGGCTGGTAATTAAGAGTGAGCAGAGTGGGAAGTTCTCACCTGGCGATTCGAGTTTCAGGAGAGCGCGAGATGCGGGTCCACCCGGATGGACAAAACGCCTGCCGTGGGCGTCTTCCCCGCGGAGCTCTCTGCTCTTATGCCAGCGATGGGGGGCGGGGAGGTCCCCACGAGCCCGCGCGGCCAATCCAAAGTGGCCAGGAGCGACCCAGCTCCGATTGCGTCATTGCTCGCGCTCCGCACACCAGTCCACTAGGGAGGGGAACCATCCGCTCTGGCTGTCACTCGCAATGAGGTCATTGCTTGGGCAGCGGGAGGGCTCGGAGAGAGCGGAGAGACTTCGACGTCCAGAAAGTGGGAGCAAATTGTGTAGAGTTTGGTGTCACCGACAGTGAGGGGCCAGAGTTTCTCTCACTTTCTTTGTGCCTGAACTCCAGCCTTGCACTCCCTCCAGCCACGCCAGTAGGGACTCCGGCCTGGTCCCTTAGATTCTGAAGGGATCTCAGATGAAATAGACCACGGTGGAAGAAGGGGATGGTGGGGGGAAAGGGTCCTTAAAAAATTGATCCCTCTAGACCAACTGGGGTGATCTGGGATATCCTCCACTCCGTCCTCTCCTTCAACAGCGCCCTGGCGCCCAGGGCCCCGCAAAGTTGGTTTGCTGCCAGTCTGGCAACTTAGCCTCTTTCTTCTCGCTTCTCTGGGACGGGCAGGAGTGAAAGAGAGGACTCGCACTGTCTGCGCAGAGGGCTAGGCATTCCTCTCGTGCTCCCGAATTCTCGACTGCGGGTTCTGCATCCCCCACTCTAACCGGGGATCCTGCGCTGCGGCGCTGGAGTTGGTTTACACAGCTGTCCGGCGCCTTTGCCTTCTGTTTTCCAAGCTGCTGGGCCAGGACGCCTGTGTCCGGGTTTCTACCTGTCTCGCCCTACATCCCAGCCCCACTTCCCTGAAGCCCTTGATTGCAGAGCTGTCCGGGGTCAGCGCCTACCAACGGGGCAACCTTTGGACTTTCACACACGCGCCACTCGCAGCCACAGGCCGGCGGGTGCGCGCGCTCACGCCTCCCGCAGGGTGCACGTCCAGCGCTCACCTACCTGGACCCCAGCCACACGCTCTCCTTTCGCACTCACACACAGACACTCCGCAGATCGCCAGCACTCGCTGCAGCAGATGCGCCCTCACCAGCTGTTCGCAAAGGAGGGAGCTCGCATCCACCCATACCGACCTCGCCCAGATCCGAAAGCAGCCCCCCGAGTTTCTGCTTTCGGAAACAGGCAAGTTTTATGTGCACAGGGGTACACACTGTCCCCCAAGCACGGACATAGACACAAGCACAGGCACGCGCACGGACTCTGCCTTTCCCTTTTTCCTTACGGAAAGCCAGGTCTGGAGTCCGCGCGGCGGGCGCCCGCGACACCAGGGAGCTGGGAGAAGATCCCAGCTCTGGCCGAAGGGGCGTAGAGTGTCATGGGGGTAGAGGCAGTGCGGAAGAAGTGAAGGAGCGCAACCACCTTCAGGCCCTCAGGCTAGCCCTGCTGAACGTGGTAGCTGCGACCCCAAGTGCTCCCGCCGGGCCCTCCTGAGCTCGCGAAGCCTCTCCGGAAGCCTCGCCCAGGGGTGCGGGGCAGGGAGCGAAGCCAGAGGCTGGCGGAATGTCCGCAGCTGGTGACGACCGTTTCTGCAGGTCAGAAGGGAGCTCAGGGGACGTCTGTCTAGGCCCTCCGGGTCTTATTTTCTGTGGCAGAACCCCTCTTGCGGGCCGAAGACGGGTCGCCCTCCAGCACCTGGGCAACCGAAACTCTAGGTCACAGCCCCAAAGAATCCGGGTCGCCAAACCGGGCGACTCTTGCCGGGCCTGCTACCCCGGCGGGCAGAAGGCACAGAGGCTGTTTGACCCGGCGTCTCCCCTACCCCCGGGAACGCTGCGCCGCGCCGAGAAGGTGGCTGCGGGCTCTGGCGGCAGGAAGCAGGGCCGCTGTAATCCCACACCAGAAAGCGCTGCTCTCGAAGCGGTTCCGCTGTAACAGTGGGACTGTCTCTCTGCGCCCCAATGGTAGGGCTCGCTTCCGGATGCAACCGGTGACACCGAAGCGGCCTTTACTTGAGGGCCCTTCTCCCAGAGCCCTGCAAATGTGAGGGGACACTTCTGCGTCCCTTTCCCGGACTCTGGACGGGGAAAGGGGGGGAAAGGGGCTGCCAGGTGGAAAGGCGCAGCTGGGAGATGACTAACGCCTCCGCCCTCTTCGCCGCCTCTCCCCGGACCACTGCCACCGTCTCTGAGGTCTGGCAGAGAGTAGAGCCCGTCCCAGCAGCTCCGGGCAGCACCGCTCCCCAGAGAGGACCAGCGCAGGGGGCGGGGTAGGAGAGAAGGTCCGGAAGGCCCCAGAGCTTGGGCCCCACTCTCCCTAGCCTCCTCCAAGTTATCTGTGGCGAGCTGAGCGGGGAAGCCCGCAGAGAACGCAGGAGTCGCGTTTGGGGTTTGGCCTCCCAAGAGGCCCCAAAATATGAATTTAGGGGTAACTTTGAACTCTTGGGACTAAGGACTGAAAAGCTGACAGCCTCTCCAGAGACTCTGTCTGTGTCACTAGAACTTTTCTGAAGTGTTAGGACCGACAGCCTTGCTGCCATCTCTAGCGGGGCACAATCCCCGGCGGCGCCTTCCACTCCAAAGGCAAGCGATGCGTAGCCCACAATCCGAGCAGAGCTCCTGCCTGGGGTAAAGTTGGTGAAAGTTTCTATAAAAGCTGCAGAGACTCGGATCCTTGCGCTCTGACAAGAAAGAGGAGTGCGCACCCGGACCAGGAAGCCCATCTTCACACAAATTGTCCTGGTACTGCGCTTTCAATGTCTTCTTGGATACCCCGAAGGGACCGGCTATTTTAGCACTGCGTACCCAGAATTATTTAACCTAATCTTCCTCCACTAGTGTCTTTGCACAGTGTTTGGAGCATAGTAGGTGCACAGCAAATGTTCGGTGACAGGGGAGTGAGGGAGGGGATGATGAATGAACAGTTCCAAGGGTTCATTCCCTTAAGAGTCAGCAGTAAATTCACAGCCAAGGTGAATTGCACCCAGTTTAGATCCATTAGATGGAAAAGCAGATTGTTGATCCAAAGACGCATCTCTTTTTATTTCATAAAAGGAATCAGTGTCATGGTGAAAACTTTCTGGAATCTAACGTGAGAGGAAGGGCTTCTCTTCTGAACTCCAGCTTGAAAAGCAAAATAAGGCATTTTTCCTCAACCCATCCTTTATTATATTTGTGAGATAATGGAAGAAAAAGTCAATAAAATGTGTTTTCTAAATCGAGAAAATTACATTTTGATTTTCCTGGAACTGTTCTGAGCTTCAAGGCATCCCCAGTCTAACTAGTATGAGGATTTACAGCGAATGGTTTCCCAGGAATATCTTTTGCTTTTAAATTGTCTCAAATGTTTCGATGCTTGGTTTAACTATTTTATGTAATTACCTTTAAATTTTGAAAATGATTGTCATTAAATTGTAGAGAGAAACAGATTCCATGTACTGTAGCTTCTGAAGTTTATTTTTATTTGCCTTAACTTACTCTCTGCTTTCTTTACAAATTTCTTTGGAGAAATATTCCTTAGGGGAAAGTTTTATTCACTCAACAAGTATTTATTGAGGACCTACTATGTGCCAGGCGTTGTTCTAGGCACTAGCAACTCACAGTGAATGAAACAAAAACCCCTGCCCTCCTGATGCTTATATTACAGTGGTGTATTTAACAAGAGTCCTTGTATATCACCCTCCACCCAAATAAAACACATACCTATCCTTGCACCCTTTCATTATAGTAATATCATCTATTTGTCAAATAGATATTCGGTGTTTATATTATGAAGACCATGTACAGACTAGCTGAGCCACATATTGTACTTTGATTACATCTCTTTGTATGTTTTGTTTTTAGTTAGTAATTCCCTCTCTTCATTTGTTTAATTTTCTTTCTGCCCATCACCTGTTTATTCCTTTTCCTAGGTCCTACTTGTCCCTCATTCTTGGTTTACTACCTCACTTTGGTGGAGCAAACTCATCATTATATGATAGATTTTTCCAGAAATAGAATTCTAAGTTGGAAATCATTTGCGTTCAGAATTGTGAAAGTATTCTCTATTTGTCTTCTATTTCCAGTGTGACTGTTGAGAAATCCATTTCTATTTTTTTATAAGTTCTCTTCCTCTCTCTCTTTCTCTTTCTCTCTCTCTCACTCTCCCTCTCCTTCCCTCCCTCTCCCTCTCCCTCTCTCTGTTCCAGTCTTCTAAAATACCATGATGTTTTGCCTTGGTGTGGACTATTTTTATTTATTGTTCTAAGTACTGGGAGAACACTTGCAATAAGAAAATTCGTGTTCTTCAATTCAAGGAAATTTTCTTGCTTTATTTCTTTGATAATTTTCTCTCTCTCTCTCTCTCTCTCTCTCTCTCGATTCAACTTTCTGGGAGATTTTTTTTTTCAAATTTATATTGTTTTTAAATTCTTTTGATCATATTTTTAACTTCCAATAGCTTTTTAAAAATTCTGTGTTACTTTTTACATCCTCCTGTTTTTATTTCATGGGTGCAACATCGTCTTCTAGCTCTCTGAAGCTGTTAAACATAGGTTGTTTGTTTTGTTCTTCTCACTTTAGAGACTACCCTCACATTTCTAGTTCTCCCTAGCTGCTGATTTATATTTCAGAGGGAAGTAATAACATGCTCATCAGAAGATGAGGATGGCAGAGTTGTCCATCGATGGACCTGAATATAGAATGATTAGATGAGAAGCAACCTTGTCATTTTATTGGGGGAGGGGGGGCTAAACTACGAAATGAATAACTATAAGTCTTTTCCCTTGGCTTTTCATTTGTCCTAAGAGGACTCCTGCAAGGGTCAGAGGGATGGGGGTTGTGGGGTAGAGTATAAGCCAATAAGTAATAAAGGAGGCTGGGAGTTTTACCATTCATTATGGTAATCCTGCAGTCTTTTCTGACACCTAGTCATCTAACTACATAGGATATAGAAGGAAATCTTGGGTCTAACTACTCCTTTTAAAGGCTTGCAAACACTCCAATTTTCACCCCATCTTATAACACCACCAACAGAAGCAACCAATTCCTCAGAGCCCTGAGCTTGTCTGGGGTCCTTGCTTCTTGATGGCTTTCCCTGCCCTACTAGAGTTTGCACTAGAAATGTATGTCTCTACACAGCTTTCTCTTCTACTAAGCCAGTTAAGAAGACTGGCTGAAGGGTAGGCGATACAGACAGTCATTGCAGAACCCTCAAATTACATTCAATCCACTGGACGCTCGACTCAACTGAGTCCCACTCCCCATCACAGGCCACCAGCCAGGAGGCTTCTTCCTCCAAACCCCAGAGAAATAGAGATGCCAACATCTAACCCACAGAAGTCCCTTCTTAGAGAATATTTTTAGAGTTGTCTGTGCCTTCCAGAGAATGAGCAAAGCACGGTGGCCCAGACCCAAGCTGGTCACTCTGAGAGATGGACAGTGAATGACGTCAAGGAATTATTCAGGTTGGGTTCCTCTGAGATGATTAAAATTCTTTCTTGGCTCAGACTCACAGGACCCAAATTGACTCTCTCCTCCCTGTCTGAGAGCATTGTTCCACGCTGCAAAGAAAGTAGAAATACAGGTCCTTAAAACTTTCTTGTAAAGCTAATTAGAGTAAAATCTCCTGCAGTCAACACTCTCAGAATAATGAGAGTTTTAGCTAAAGTAAATTCCCAGGTAACTGAAGCATACTCTAAATGGAAAACACACATTTTTAAAAGCCATTTTGGATGGAAACCCTTTTAAAATGCATGACATTCTCCTCTTAACCTTTTCTGGATGACTCACAGCCGTCATCAAGAGAACATCAGTCACAGTGTTGCATCCTATGTAAGGGCCTGAATTAGTTGGACTGTTTACCTCTACACCTGCTGACTCCAACTTCTGTGCTTTTGAGCTCTTGGTCCATTGTTTTCAGTTAGCATATTAGTTATTCATATTCAGTTGACTATGAGATCCTCTTAGTCAGAATCTCAGGATCACATTTTTGGGTTGTGATGGTTTCTTCCGGTCACCGTTAATGTATCTGCCTCTAGCCCCAGACCCAGTCTACCTGAATTTTCACCTGCTAATTCAACATCATCAGGAAAACGATAGACACATGTTCAGTAGAACTGGCTGGAGCAAATCAGAAGGAGGAGGGTTAAGAAAAGGATCTGAGTGTCTCTCTTATGAGTAATGGTAAAGAGCTCTAATGCATTTTCCTGGCCCTTTTTCTGGCCCTCAACTATGTCTTCTATAGAGGGTGTTTCTGGATAAGTGAGTGTTTCTATAATGTTAAGGAAGTTTGAGACAGACCATAAGTTTAAAAGAGGGTCTTGTATAACAGTGCTGTCCAATAGAACTTTCGGCAACAATGGGAATATTCCAAATCTAGGCTGCCCAAGACAATAGCCACAAGCCACATGTGGCTCTTGAGCACATGAAATATAACCAGTGCAACCAGAGAGGTGAATTTTAATTTATTTTAATTAATTTAAATGTAAAGAGCCACATTTAGCCAGTGGCTACGGTACTGGATGACAATCTATGGTATAGAGTAGTAGATAAATGCATAGATTCTGGAGCCAGACTGCCTGTTGTTCAAATTCTGGCTCTCACACTTATTAGCTGTTTCACCATAGACAAATAGTTCAAAGTTTCTGTGCCTCAGGATCCTCCTTTGTGAGATGAATATAATCATACTGCTTATTTAATGGGGCTTTGTGAGGATTAAACAGGTAATAAACATAAAGTGCTTAGAACCGTGTATGGCAACTAGTAAGTGCTATAACACGTTAACCATTGTCTTACATTGGGTTTCTTCAGAGGCAGAACCCAAGACAAGAATTTGGGTATAAACCATTTATTTGGGAGTTGTACCAGTAAGGGAACAGGGAAATGAGACAGGGAAGGGAAGATAACCATTATAGAGTATGATAATAAGCAGGTTACTGCTGCAGGTAATTGAGGCTTTATCCTGCTGGAGATCCTCTGGAACACTTCAGAGAGAAAGCCTCAGAATTATTCCACCCCGAAAAATGATAAGTTATTTATCCACCAACTCCAGTCCATCACCAGTTTAGGGGTGCTCCCACAGGGGCTAACTCCCCAGCACATCTTGGCCAGTCCTGCATGGCTGGGCTTCTGTGGCCTGAGAAAATTCCCAGATAGAGAGTCATAGGTGCTTGCAGTAGAAAGCTATAGGTACAAGTGGGAATAGTAAAGACTGATGAGGCACTAAGACCGTCTGCTACAGCCCATTTTATTATTATAAAGAGTCTGCCACTGCTTAATGACCCTCCCTAGAAATAGGCAAGAATAAGTTTCCCATCCATACTGTGTTGTGATAGATTAGCAAACAGGCTGTGATATGCTGATGTCACTTTGTCAACTATTCCCACCCATCTGACTCATAAGGTCTTTGCTCAGAGTATTTAGAAAGCCTTTCATGGTGCCTGAGTCTTAGGGTCCATTAACTTCAGTGCCTATTTCATCAGTAAGCAAACACCAGAAAAACCAGTACCCTCTAGTCTCTTGCAGCAATAACTCAAACACACACAGAAGCCCTTCCACTCAAAAGAAAACATAAAGGACACGCTGCCAAAGACTCATTAATGCTGGATGAACTTGGGGCAGTGGGGGGAGGGGAGATTCCAATTCTGATTTATTAGTTTTCATGACTTGGTTTGTTATTTCTTGTTGAACAGACCCTATTTTCTCATACCTAGCATCTTAGAAATTTCCTTGGCCAAGAAGTTACTGGGGCATATCTTCTGTTTATCGTTGAAGATAATTATATCAGGCTTTTTTCGTGTATGGGTGTTCTCAGCTCTCTATCTTGATAGGTTAAAATTAAATTTTCATACTCACTCCTGAAAGGCTGGAGGACTATGGGAGATGGCAGAATGTCTCTTAGCAATAATGCTAGTTGTTAACATCTGACTCTGTATTCATCAGGGTGCTTAGTTGTGTATAACAGAATTCTCCAAGCTAATTTAAACAGGACAATACTTGTTACAAGGTATTCAGTAGCTTACAGAATTTTTTAAAGGGCCAGAGAATCAGGTCCAGATGCCACACACCCAAGAATAATACATCCAGGAGAAACTAATCATCCCACGGAAATGTAGTGGGAAGTCCATTGTTGCTCACCTATATCAGTTTTGACTCCAGGGAATTCCATGGTTGTCCCAGAATATCCAGTTTTCTCTCATACAGCCAACATCTTAAAATGTTCACTTCTGCCCTCCAAATGAATTATGAATGCCTCTGATTGCCAGTGCCTCTGATTGCCTAAATTTTGTGTGGAATTCTCGCTCCAAGAGGACCTGAGAAGAAATGTTTTTAATGTTCTAACCTCTGTAAAAAGGCTTGCAAGAAGGGGTTTGATGGGAATTGAGTAAATCACATATACCTTCATTTGGATGTCTAATAAGCCTCTCTATCTAACCATGTCCAAAAAGAATTTTGGTTTTTTTTTTTCTGTCCAAATCTCTTCTTCCCTCACTTTTGCCCATCATAGTAAACGGCAGCACAAATAACTCAGTGGATTCAGCTCAAAATGTAGGTATCATTCTTAATTCCTCCTTTTCCTTCATCTGTATCTAATCCAGCGATTAGATATATTAACTATTACTCTACTCCTATTTACTCTCCCACCCTAAAAACATCCCAAATCCATCCATTTATCTGTCTCCACCAATATCTTAGTCCATTCAGGCAGCTGTAACAAAATAATAACAGACTAGGTAGCTTATAAACAACAGAAATTTATTTCTCACAGTTCTGGAGGCTGAAATCTGAGACTACAGTAGCAACATGGTCAGGGGATGACCCTCTTCCGGGTTGCAGACTTCTCATTGTATCCTCACATGGAAGAAGGGGGCAAGGGAACTCTCTGAGGTCTCTTTAATGGGCACATTCATTTCATTCATGAAGGCTCTGCCCTCATGAGCTAATCACCTTCCCAAGTCCCCAACTCCTAATACTATCTCACTGAGCATTAGAAGTTCAACATATAAATTGAGGGGTGGGGAGAGATAAACAAACATTCAGACCATGGCAACAAGGGACCATAGTCCAAGCCACCATCATCTCTTGCCTGAACAATTCCAGTAGTCTCCTAACTAGTCTCCTGGATTTGACTGTTGGCTCTGTAATTCCTTCTCCACATAACTCTCAGAGTGATCTTTTAAAAGCATAGATCAGGGCTTCCCTGGTGGCGCAGTGGTTGAGAGTCCGCCTGCCGGTGCAGGGGATACGGGTTCGTGCCCTGGTCCGGAAAGATCCCACATGCCGCGCAGCGGCTGGGCCTCTGAGCCATGGCTGCTGAGCCTGCGCGCATCCGGAGCCTGTGCTCCGCAACGGGAGAGGCCACAACAGTGAGAGGCCCGCGTACCACACACACACAAAAAAGTAAAAGGCATAGATCATACTGGGTCACTCCTCTTCCTACAACTCTCCAGTATAGTTAGGATAAAAAATTTAAATGATTTTCCATAGCTTTAAGACAGACATGGTCTAGCTCCCATCAATCTTGCCAGCACCCTCTGGTACCAGTCTCCCCTCACCTGTATACCCACACTGGACTTTTTGGAAGTCTTAGAACTAACACACTAAGACCTTTTCCACTCCAGAGCTTTTGCACTTGCTGGTTTCTCTGTCTAGAAAAGTCGTCCTTATCTGTCAATCCTCCCCTTCTATGACAGCACACAATACACACACACACACACACACGTGCACACACACACTTCATCATCACTACTACCACCACCACTTTTGATGGCTGGCTCCTTATCACTCTTCAGTTTTCAACTTAAAATCAAATGTCACCTACTTAAAAATGACCTTCCACAACCAACCTATCTAAAGAAGTCCCTCCAATCTCTTTATGACATCAACCTGTATAACTTCCTTTACAGAACTTACCACTCTCTGAAATTATCTCTGTAATCTACTTATTTGTATATTATTGTCTTCTTTCACTAGAAAGTAAGGTTTTTGAGAGCAGTCTCCTTGAATATCTTGTTCACCACTGTATCTCCAGTACCTGGAACAGTGCCCAGCACAAAGGCTGGATGTGATCTGAAGAATCATGGATGTATGTGAATGCTTACTCTGCAACACTTAGCAGTATGCTAAGAGCTCTACTTAGATCATTTTACATAATCCTTATGTATTAATCTGGCTTCTCCAGAGAAATAGAATCAATAGGAAATTACATACATAACATATTTACTATAAGAAATTGACTCACATGATTAGGGAGTCTGAGAAGTCCAAGATCTACAGTCGGGAAGCTGGAGACCCAGGAGAACAGATAATAGAGTTCCAGTCTGAGTCTGAGTCTGAAGACTAATGTCCCAGCTCACAGACAGCCAGACAGAAAAGAAAGAATTTTTTCTTATTCAGCCTTTTATTCTTTCCGGGCTTCAATGGATCGGGTGAAGCCCACTCACACTGGGGAGGGCAATATATTTTACTCAGTCTGTGAATTCAAATGTTGATCTCATCCTCACAGACACACCCATAAATAATGTATAACAAATATCTGGAAACCCTGTAGCCCAGTCAAGTTGATACATAAAATTAACCATCACACCTAATAATAACCCCGTGAAGTAGATACTGTTATCCTTGCTACCCATTTGAAAAAAACAAGGATGGAAAAATTAAGTACTAGCCTAATGTCACATCTAGTAAGCTTAAGGGCAGGATTTAAGCATAGACAGTCTGACTCCAGAGCCCACATTTTAAATATTTATGTTTATTTGCCTCTCTCATAGCAATTATACATATTTAAGGAAGCAGGAAGCTCTTGATAAATGGTCTCCTGAGATCACCCATGTCAAACAGGCCTGGAGAGTAGAGTGAACTGTAGGCAGCCCCAAACATCTCCCCCAGGTACCCAGCCATAATTGTTACAGAAAGCTCTTGGGGGACCGTATTAACTCCCTTATAGACCATCACATTCCTTTGATCATTTCTTTTCATCCCTTCAGTATATCTGAAGACCATAACAGCACCCTACAACTTTTCAGAGAGTGTGCCTCCAGTCCCAAGACCAGAGCCCAGTCTCTCCTTAGTTGACTACTTCTCCACAGTGAGTAAATCACATAGGTCAGAGGTGATGTCTGTCTTCCAGAATTGAATGAATGACTGAACTATCAGGTGCATGAATCAGAGTTGACCAAAACCCTTGACCTAAGGGCAGCAAATGTGATATTCCAACTGAAACCAGGTACCAATCCTGAGAAGGCAGAGATGACATATTGTACAAATTTCTGTTTAGAAATGGACAGTGCTTAAAACAGTGCCTGGCACCTAGCATATATTTGTAAAATGAATAATAGTGGTATAACTACTCTTTTTGCTTTTTTGTTAGTTTGTTCTGTTTATTCATTATCACCACTGTCTTGTTAGATCATCGATGTTTTTGGACATCCAAGTTTGTGATCTGGAGTTAGGGAAAATTGCATTATTTTATATAATAGAGGGATAAATAAATTAAAGTTCCCTTAGGGCAGTCTGGAAGCAATGGGTGAAAGGAGAAAGAGGAAACAGCTGAAGCCCCAGAACTCACAGGGGATGAAGAGCAAGGGAGAAACTCTTCTTGGTAGTTAAGGGATAAGGTGAGGGACAAAAGAATTGAAGACAACAAAAATGCCTAATATGAAAATTTAGCTTATTTACCTATCAAGCTGTGATGTGACTTATCCTTTTACCCCCATATCTTTAATAAAGTTGATTATAATCTTTTCTGTTTTGTTGGTCTGGATTTTTTTGAAGAAATCAAGGAAGGTATTGAGTTTTTATCTGAGTCCACATGAGGCAGAATCAAAGACAGCACACACAGAAGCTGGAACCGAGAGATAATAAGGCATGAAATAAGGGTTTGAGCTGACTATCTTGTAAGGGGTTGGTAGACCTCAGCTCAGATCTGGGCTACACCAACATTGGGACAGCCACTCAGTGAACGGATTTCTCTAGATTATGGCCTTCCATCAGTAGAAATGGGAGTCTTCCTCTACCCTTCTGCCTCATGAGATCCCATTGGAAGTTGTTCACTGAAAAATCTTCATGCCATTGCATCAACCCCCTTGAACTCACTGTACCTGGCCCCAGCTCAGCTGTGACTCACCAGCAGCTCATAGCAAAAGAAATCCAGTAGAGGGCAAAGCTCTCACCTTCCCTTTCTTATTAAGAGCCTCTACGTTCTCATGAGTCATTTGGTAATTGAGATTGTCAATTAGTCACCACGTCTCTGGTTCTCATTTTCCTTTCTTCCAACTAAACTCAACCATCAGCCCACACAATGGAAGTCAACAAAATGAGGTAACAGCTTTCTACGTGAGTCACTGTGGGTGACTCTGAGAGCACTGTGGGGCAAGTAGCCAGAGTCCAGGCAAGCGTTTCAGCCATCCAAGAACTGGCACGTGGCCCAAGAAACACTCTCACCTGATGACGGACTGGTGGGATGAGTCTTGGAGGAAATAGTTCCCAACAGCAGGAGAAAGAGTCTCTTGGCTCATGCACAGCAATGCTCTTCTCGATTAAAAATGTTGTCATCATTCACGATGCAATGTAAAATCCTTTTTACAATGTGCTCACATTTCTACAAGTTTCCATCTACTCTGCATATTGAAGACAGGACCCTTCCATGAAAAGGTGGCATATCTAAGTTACTGCTCGGCCCAAACAGCTCTATATAATGGACAGAAAATGGCTTGCTGTCCCTCAAAGGGTAAGTGCAAGGAGGGAGATTTCCATGAGCTATTTCTCTTTGCTGAGCACTCAGAGGAAAATTATAAGTGGTTGGAAGAAGGCTTTGTTCTCTAAAAGACTTTTAGTTATTCCTGAGAAATCCCTCTGCTTATTCCCGGAGAGAGGTCATCTCTTACATGCTGTAAGGCAGACAGGCATCAGCAGCCAAGGAGAGGTGCTCAGAGAGATTTCCAACTAATGCAGCCAGAGGAAAACTGCCAGAGAAGCAGGGCTCCTTAGGATAAAGAAACTGAAGGATATCTGGGGGGTAAAAACAAATCCTTTTTGAAAATGAAGGGATGCTATATATACAAATTGCCCTGTACTCAAATTCTGAACAATGGTGTCACCAGGGCTGGCCGTGCAGACCAATGACACAAAGATCTTCTCAGATATGCTTGCTGGCCCTTTCCTCCAAAGGTATCTATCCTGTTTCCATCTCATTCTCATAGGATTTTCCTTAGGGGGCTCATAAAGATTTCACTTTAGTTATAATCCTGGTGGAACTGGGTTGGACCTTTGGGATAGAAGACCTCTGTACAGGGATTGGAGTAATACAACCTTTAGTTTGTATTCAGAGACTGGCAGAAGAAAACTAGGTTGTCCAGCCTGGTAGTGTCTAAGAGGGCAGATTTTTAATTCCAGAAGCAATCAGCACTGAGTGTCAGATCTCATTGGTGAAACACAGTGATCAGGACTCCACAAGGGGAGGGATCACTCAAGAGTCTGAGTCATACTTCAAGTCACAGGGTCTGGATCTCACCCCAACACTCAACCAGAAAATTGGGGGAACTGGAAACCAAAAGCCCCCCTTCCACTCTGAAGGTGCTGAAATGAGGTCGAGAGCTAGGCAGCTGACTTGTGGGGACCAACACATTTCAGGACTAAGTGTTGCGTCATAAGAGAAGTAGGGAGAGCACTAATTGGTACTAGATGAAACAGGGGTTCCTAGTTATAACTATTAGCAAAAAAAAAATTATGGTCTGCAGGGAGAGGATCTAAAAGGACCCTAATTGGAGTTGAGCAGCTGGCAAGTGGTCTGAGGAGCATGACAATTCCAGGCCCTCTAAGATGGTAGGACAGCCACTATTAAGATAAACTCTGTTTCTGACGTACTTCACTCTGTATGACAGGCTCTAGGTCCATCACATCTCTACAAATGACCCGATTTCAATCCTTTTTATGGCTGAGTAATATTCCATTGTATATATATGTACCACATCTTCTTTATCCATTCCTCTGTTGATGGATAGTAGAAACTAACACAACATTGGAAAGCAACCATACTTCAATAAAAATTAATTTTAAGAAAAGGTAAATTCTGCCATAGTGAGACTGTCTTACTATGGAAGATTTGCAATTAAAATAGACAGCCAGGGACTTCCCTGGGGGTCCAATGCTTAAGAATCTGCGCTCCCAATGCAGGGGACATGGGTTCAATTCCTGGTCAGGGAACTAAGATCCCACATGCTGCATGGTGGGGCCAAAAAAATAGGCAGCCGGCAAATACAAGACAGGGGTTTGGCAATGGTTTTGTTGCAATTCTTAAAGAACTCTAGAACAAAACCCAAGAGACCCAAAAGACTAGAGTTCGTGGTTGAATTTTAGGTAAACAGGCAGTCAGGAGTTTTTGTTTTGTAAGTCTTGTCTACCCTTTCCTGTTCCATCCCCAATCTCATCCATTCTGTCTACCAATAATGCACTTTAGTCCCTGCACTTGGCACAGTTATATGTGTGTATTCACTTCAGAACGGGTAGTTCAACAGCAAAGCCAGAAGACAGCCTCACTTCCTGGGCAGGAAGTTCCTTTTGAGGTAGGGGCACTTATTATACCAATAACAATAGTAATAATAATATTGATAGCAACAATAGAAGTAACATTATTTCATGATTTCATACATCTAGGCTAAGTGCTAGCATTTGTTATCTATTGTATTAATCTTCACAGCATGTGTTATCTATTTTATAAATCTTCACAACAACCCTATGAGATATGGTCCGTTACCAGTTCCATTTTGCAATTGAAAAAATTGAGACTCAGAAAGATTAAGCAATTTCCCCAAGTTTGGATGGCTAGTAATTGGGATGTGACATATAAAGAAAACTGGCTCATTCAACACTCACTCCAATTCTTCTCTGGTATAACATGCATCACAGAGCCTGGAAAATTAGAAACAGCACTACCCAGGCACCCTCGGAACTGGACTCCAGGTGCAGCCTAGGGTCTCACGAGCAACACCTGGAGGCAGAAATGACTGGGGGAGCCTCTCTGTGGTTTCTTCATGTGTTCCTTCTGGAGCAGCTGTGTAGTAATTCAGTTTCTGGTCCCCAACGTCACAGGTGCAGCAGCAGTAGAGGCAGCGGCATCCCCTGGAACAGACTTGTGGTGTGTTTGAGTGTTTCCCCAAGTTGTGTTCTTAGCTGGGCAGTAACCAGGCATGTGGTTCCTTGGCCTCCCCAGTGTCTTCAACCTGCCTAATCCCCCATAACGAACACGTTTCTGCTTAGAGTGAATTTTGCTGTCTACAACCAAAAACCCTGAAAAGTCACTGTGAAAGCAAGGATTCAAACCCCGGCCTGTCTGACTTGGAGCCCAGCACTTAACGTGGGTTTTTTTGGGGAGACAGGGACAATCTTAAATAAAGGGGACTCTTTCAGGCAACACTTAAGCCAACGTTGTTTAATCACTTGAGTCTCTGAGAACGCTAAAACGTTCCACATCTAGCTAACCTCTTTACATTCTTCCCTCACATATCACACACAGGTCCTCCTGCACAGAAGCGTACCAATATGCCCCCCCAACCTGTTATTTAACCCCAAGGCACCCTATAGTTCCCTAAGCCCAGTGTTCAGGACTGTAACAGCTTATTAAATCGTCCCAAATGCCTATTAAAGTGTGGGGTCTGGGAGGCCAGGGTCCAGACCCATCTTAACTCCCCTCTGTATTCCCAGCAGCTGTCACGACCCCTGGCACAAAGTGAGCACTCAGTGAATATGTGTTGAATTCTCAAGCCTTGCCCCAAATAAATAAATATATAAATATGTGAGGTAATGGGTGTGTGAATTAACCAGATGAAGGAAATCCTTTCACAATGTATATGTATATCGAATCACCAAGATATACCCTTTAAATATCTCACAATTTTGTCAGTTATAACTCAATAAAGCTGAAAAATATATAAATAAGTAAATAAGTGTTAAAAAGATGAACTGTGGAAGCAATTCCCTCAGCGGTAGCACATAGCAAAGGGCATTTCTCAGGCATTTGAAGGGAAGTATATCCAAAGTCCCATCTCCTGTATTGCAGAAGTTTGTTGCTGATAAACTCTGCATCAGGATTGGAACTTGAGGCAACTGCAGGCAGACAGGCTGAGAGTCCTCAGTAATAAGTGGGTTATCAACAGTGCCAAGAAGTATACAGTTTAGGAAGATCAGTCTGGGTGATAGAGCATGGGATGGAGATTCTTAGTTGAAAAAAAAAAAAAAAAAAAAAGTTAGAAAGGATCTACAATTCTTACAATTCTGGTTAAGGGCTTCTTCAATTCCCTGATGGGAAGGTATTGGTGGTTACCCTCGCCACACACTGTAGGAGTGTCTAAATAGTCTGTACAATAAGACAATATTGGAAATATACACAGTATATGTTATCTATAATATAAACTACATATACCATATATTATAAAGCATATATTGGCACTGTTTAAACTATCTCAATGATTGATGGTTTTTATTTATTATATTGAGATATGAATTCTTGAAGGATATAACTTACTGGCATGGGGTGAATTTCACATAATTATAGTTCAAGCACCTGAAATATTGATTGAGAAAACTAATTTACCTATGCTGGTAAGAAATCTTAGTATCTTAACTGGTTGTAATATAGGATTCCCTGATTGGAAAAAAGAAAGAACAAGCAAAAAGCCTTCTCTCATTTCCAAATACCAATCAATGTATCTCTAGACTTCCTTGAATTTCCTCTTACCTTCTACCACCCACTCATCCCCTTTCTTCCCCACAAACTAAACATAAAATGTACCACTAAACATGTAATCTAAGCTAATGGGTATTCCTTCTTGTTTTAAGTTCAGAATTAAACAGCTTTGAATTATAAAAAGGCATAAGAATTCAAATGTCTTGTCCTAGCTAAGAAAAATAGTTTAAATGCCTGTGTGTTCAAGGAGAAAAAAACATAGTAAAGTTGTTCAAGAAAGGATAAAAATCATTTCTAGTAGGTTGAGATTTAAGTTATAGAAATGAACCAGGTACTTAAATTAAATGTCAGGAATAGGGTTTTGTTTTTCATATTCTTGCTAATATGTACACTTTGTGAGAAGCTAATTACATAGACGAGTGTGGTAATTTGTCTTTTGGGTCCAACAGACACTGGAGATGGCTTTGTAAGAATGGTAGGGCTTCTAAAGCCAAATCGCCCAGAGTCTTTTCTGTGGAAGGCACTTTGCTAGGTGCCCTAGGGAAAGCAAGAAGTATAAATTTTTTACAGGAATTCATGCTGGAAATGTATTCTTGATTACTCCTGTGGAATTTTCCAGGCAGAGAAACGTCCATTAAGGTATCGGTCTGGGGAAAATCACTATTTTCTGAATACACCCATATCAGACCCAGTTCATGCAATATCTCCGATTCTTATAGCCACACCTACTTTTCACTACTTGTGCCACAACCAAGCAGCCTTAACACAATTCCCACGGTCACAGAGCAGGTCAATGAAGCTGCCCCTTTCACCCACCACACACACTGATCAAGTGGCCCCAGACATAGGGCTGATAGAGAAGGAGGGACCTGCAGAAGCTCTGCTTCTCCCAACAGCTCCCTGGTGCAGGAGGTAGTAATGCCACCTAGGATGGGCTTAAACCCATGGGAGAAGATGGGAGGAAGCAAACGAATTGATCCCCGTGTCCCCTTTCCTCCTCCACCCCCTTCAAGTCCGCACATGGACTGTTTCAAAGGTGCAGCAAGAGCTTACTTGGCCCCTCTGTGAGGCCAAGCAATCCATCGGATTTGTTATCCATGAGGTAGTGGCCAACTCAGTTGCACATCCCTGTGTGTTTGTCTTCCCACCTTCCCTTGCCTCACTTCTTGTTTTCCTTCACTTTTACTATCCTGGGATTAAACTCTCCTCTAAAATGTTAGGATGTTAAGTTTTTGCCACAGATCTTGTTTTCTAGGAAACCCTTGCTAAGACAGTCCCAGCAGTGACCCTGGGAAAGCAAACCTCACAGTGGGATTTGGAGTTGGATTATTCACTGATCCAAAGGCAACAGGAACTCTACTGTGGTAGTAAACAGAGTGGTGATGACCCTTGGCAGGTAGGCCATCAAAATTACTGAGGCTGTCTTCCACCTGTGATTAACTAAGATGCAGAACAGCAGGAAATTGGATATTGAGATGATCAAGTGTCTACTTCAATTTACTGGTTTAATCTTATAGGTTTAGCCTGTTTTAGGGTCCAGAGAACACTCCATACACCCTACAGGGGGTAGTTATTTGTCCTTATCACAATTGATACATACTATGGATATGAGTTTGCTCTCCCTGCTCAGCATCACCTCTCATGGACTTAAGAATGCCTGATCTATTGATAGTGTCCCACACAATATTGGCTGGGACAAAGATAGCCATGTTACCTCAAAGAAAGTGCAACGATTGGCTTTCCACATGCCCATCCCCAGAAGTATCGTTTACAAAATGGTGGAATGACCTGATGAAGACTCAGATAAGGCACCATCAAAGGGACATTCTGCCACGTTGGGTGCTGTCCTCCAGAATGCAACATATGTATTAAACCAACTTAAACACTGTGCTGCGTCCTCATGAGCTAGAAAATGCAGCTAAGCAGTAGAAATAAGATTGGACCTCTTGCCAGTACTCCCAGTGACCTACTTGTAAAATTTTTGCTTCATGTTTCTGTTGTGGATCTCATGAAATGCTGAAGAATAAAAACTAGATATTTGAACTGTCAGAAGGACAACTGGTTAAATGGCAAAATCTGAAGATTACTGATTGACTGACATCAAGCTGGAGAGAAATTTGTGGTGACATGCCATAAAGGTGTCATGAGCATTTGAATCTATGACTTTGGTATATCTATTGAACAACTTATTCAACAGAAATACTTAAGCATTCAGAGGACTCTAGTTCTCAAAGGGATGGACATTTATCACCAGATAACAGATGATGTTGGAACCAGAATGAACTTTAGCTTGACATTTTGGAGACAGTATGGTGAACAACCTGAGATCCAGTGCTTCAGTCAACATGCTTATATTTAAGGATATTTTGGGCACCCCAATTTTTGGCTGTTTGGAATATGCATTCTTAAATTCTGTCTTTTTGTGCTTTAAACACTTCATTTTATTATTTGAGGAATTATTATTTTTGGAGAGTTATTTTATGTCAATAATACATAGAGGGGACACCACTGACATCTCTTAGAGAAAATTTATGGATGTTATACCTATAAATTCCTAGGATATCTGAAAGATGGTCTCTGGCAAGAGTTATAAGGGAAAAAAACATAAACCTAGTAACAACAAAGAACAGGGAAGTTGTTTAAAATAAAAGGAGAGTTTGAAAAGTGTTACTAGCAAACATTCACTAATGAAATATTCATAAAGTCAGCTGTTCTAAGGACAAAGGTCTGTTTAAAGTTAGAGGATTATATTAATTCTTGCCATTCAGTGGAACTTGTACCATGAAGAATTATAGCAACTAAACCTACAATAAGATTCTGTTAAAAGAAAGGACAATTTTTAAAAGATCCAGCAAAAAAATGAATCAAGAATGTCTGTATTAAATGAGTTAGTAGCCAAAAAACTACCAGGATGTCTAATCTGCAATATGAATGAATGAATGAAATACTTTCTGCTTAAGCTGCCTCAAAGTTTTCAGCCAGAATCTTCTCCCAGAACACAGTTCTTAAGTTCAAATATTAACTGGGCTTGGAGAGACTTGGAGGTCCTGTTAGGCTCAGTGTTGTAACTGTATTGTGTATAACCTTCCGCTCAGAGGAGGAATATATAACTATTCAAACTTTTTTAGAAGCTTTCTTAAAGCTTCTAAAAACTTTCACTGATTCTTGGTATAAAATGTGTCCCATTAAAACTGGGCTTTTGTGCAGTCTCTTTGGAGAGGTGAGATGCAGCTGATGAAGAAATTAACCGGAGATCCTGAGAATACAATCCTATTTTGTGCTCTGTAGCATTCTGGCAGAGTTACTGTGTCTGCTGCCAAATATTCTATTCATGGGGGCAGAGCTGTTCTGTGAGCTTGGCAGGGGGAGATAGCTCTGTGTATATGAAGATGACACAATAGCTGGCTGGTGGCAACTGACATGCCCATTCAGACTTGCCAAGTGGGAAGGTATAGGAGACATGGATACACTGGCTGGAAATTCAAGCAAGGTTTCACTGTGGTCAGTATACCTGTATAGTGTACAGATGTACAGGTGTAGTCTCTATATACACACTAATTCTAAGCTTTGAAGTTTAGAAACTCAAATTTTTTTCAGTTTACTCAGAATTGACCAGGCTTGGGGAACTGACCCTGAACCCCCATGAATTAAATTCATCAAGGCTGATGCATGTAATTTACAATGAAATATACGCCTTCCTCCTTCCAAGGATCAGAATTTTATGTCACTCTCTGGAGTTCACTCTTCCTCATTAAGACACCTGAGGAAATAAATTAGTTATCAGAATCTTTCTTAGTCAGCAGAAAAAACTGAGGTGCAAAAATTTGATACCCAACAGGGATATTTCATCTCATCACTGGCAAAGCCTGGTAAGATCCTGCTCTACAAAAAAAGTTACTCCGTTGGTCAGGATCCTCTGCCAGATACAGTCTTTGCGCCCCTTGGGTAATGCCAAATTGATACTGACAAATTCATATCTTCCTGTTTTCCTTTTTACAGACTTCATGTGGAATAATCCTACAAAACACAACTTCAAACAGACAGCAAAATTTGTTTATTCATGCAAATATTTATTTATTGCAAATATTATGTTTTCTTCCCCCCAAAATCTGTATAGTACTGTTAGTCAAAATCACAATACTTGGTGATAAATAAGTGGTGATTGTCTAATAGGGTAAATTCTAAAATAATCCTCCAGGTGCAAGGTAGAACAGGTTTTTAAATTACTTATGTGGGTTGGGGAGAGGGCAAAGATGACTTAATGAGATAGTCAATTACTTTTGCTGTGAAGCGTCAAATTCAAGAGGTCATGTGTCTTTTGGACTTGTGGTCATATTTTCCCACACCTTTTGACACTCAAATTGCTGTTAATACTGAATGTTTGTATCCTCCCAAAATTCACATGTTGAAGCTCTAACCCCCAGTGTGTTGGTATTGGACGTGGGGCCTTTGGGAGGGAATTAGGTTTAGGTAAGGTCATGAGGATGTGGCCCCCATGATAGGATTAGTGTCCTTATAAGAAGAGAGAACAGTGCTTTCTCTCTCCACACACTAAGAGGCCATGTGAGCACACAGCAAGATGGTGGCTGCCTAAAAGCCAAGAGAAAAGGCATCAGAATGAAATCTATGTTGCCAGCACCTTGATCTTGGACTTCCCATCCCCCAGGATGTGAGAAATACATTTTTATTGTTTAAGCCACCCAGTCTATGTTATTTTGTTATGGTAGCCCAAAGAGACTAAGACAAATGCCATCTGCAATAAGATCACACACATTGTTATATCCACATTGCCTGAGCAGTTGTTGCAGAATTTTTTGCTGGTCCCTCTGGAACAAGCAGATCAATTCTTAACCACTATTCTTTGGCATGGTGAGTTGGGGGAGGGTAATGCTTAAATCCACCAATAAGTAACTGCAAATCTCTTTAATGGCATCTTGGAAATTTTCCAAGAAGAAGCATAAATGCCCTGGGTTCATTTATAGGTCATAATTTGTAATTTGTCTCCAGGGTTTTTAAAAAGAAGTATGTATTTATATGCAGATTGATGGTTCAGCATCTTTAACCCTGACTAAATAGGTTTGGGACAATGTGTAGGCTACTAAAATTCCTTTGGTGGACATATTTCCTGAAAGCCTCTTCAAGCTCACTACTCTTAGGGGCTTCACAGAGTAAATCATTGGCTCTATGGAAATTTCATGAAAAAGATCAGGTCACAGATAGATCTGTGGGCACCTGTGTTATAGCTGAAATAGGAGATATTGTTTCTATGATCCCATGACAGGTGTTTGTTTCCTAAAACATGCCAGGTGTTTTGCAGGACTCTTCACCTCCTTTAATGTCCAAAGCAAACCTTTGCAGTAGGTAGTATTATATCTATTTTATAGCTTGAAATATCCAAGCTGAAAGACAGTAATTAACTTTCCAAATATATATGTCTAGTACAGACTAAAGCCAAGATAGGAACTCTTAATCTTTACATTCCATTTTCACTCCCTTTTCACCAAATCCAGCTGCTTCTTAAATGAACCAAAGGTTTAAAATATTATAGAAGTAGCCAACTGATTATGTACTAAAAAGTATCCACTAAATCTAAGAGTCACCCCAGCACTACTAATTAACAGAGAAGGTTCCCAAAAGATAAGCTTCTTCCTCACCTACTTACCTGGATCTGCTTGAAAACACCTCTATAAAAATGGGTGGAGGACATTTTGGTAGGGAAATGGGTCTATTTCAGTGCCCAAGAAAACCCAACACATAGTGCTAGAAAGAGCTGCTTTATCTTTTTCTAAAACCTGAATTTGTAATTGCTCCTAGAAAGAGACTGCAATAGCTCTCTATATCTCTCAGAAGACCACTCTTTCCATTTTAAAAAATCCCTACTGTTTGCTCAGTTATTCCAAGTCTACAGCATGGAATAGCATCTGGTACAGTGCATGCTGTTAATGTTCTTTTCAGAGATCAAATTGTGGTTGCTGGCTTTCTGCGTGCACCTCAATGGTTCAGATCTCCAAGGTTCCCTTCATTTCATGCTTACGTCAACAGCAGGAGCACATGATGTTTGTTTGGGGCCCTTTTTTAAATGTCTGGAAATTTCTTGGCCTATGGACAGTTTGTGGGGAAACTGTTATCCTCAAAGAAAAAGAGTACTACTTTCCCAGTGGCTCCAGGCAAACTCCCAGGCACAGCTCTCATTGTACTGGCTTAAGTCACCTGTCTATCTTGAGCAATCAGTTTTAAAAGGGACAGGCACTCCTATTTGTCAGGCCTAAGTTCACGCCTCCTCCATAACTGAGATGTGAGGTCAGTTTAAAAGACTAATATTTTAAAACTTTTTATTGTTGTGTAACGTTCATTTCTAAAAATTCATGAATCTGACGTTAAACTATATCTGAATACACACCACTTCTTTGCTCCTCTTCTCTTCAGCCTCCATACGCCCTCCTTCCTTCCCTTCCTCCCCAACTTGCCCCTATGCATCATGAGAAATCAGCTTCCAACTTCCCAAACAGGAAGTTCCTAAAAGGAACTTCATAAGATCAGCAAACATTAAAAATAAAGCTTTTCAACACAAATCAATTCCCTTGCAAGCCCTGCTATACAATGTCTGAACTTGAATTCTCACTTTGATTTCCATTTAGGATTTCACACATGTAACTTATGCTTCACAGACTCTTTACCTGCTAATGGACAGCCTCTTCTGCCTCAACAATGTCTGCCCCGAGCATGGTACTGCTAGGACTCTGGGGTGGAGTGTTTCTCATGAATGCTCACAAATAAGGCATTGGTAACAACAGGGCATCCACCATCACTCCCCTATGTCACCCACCTGGTGATGCATAATACTGCTGCCAATGCCCACGGACGAGCCTCATCCAACGGGAACCATCACCTTCTATCTGACCAGCAGCTCTCTGGGGAACCAACTCTGCTCCATTTTCTGTCCACATGTAGTTTGGAGGACTGACCTCACATCTTGGTTGTGGAGGAGGGATACAACTCAGGCCTAACTAATAGGAGTCCCCATCCCTCTTCAAACAGTGATTGCTTCAGAGATGGACATGTGACAAGCCAGTACAATGAGAGCCATGCCTGGGAGTTTGCCTGGAGCCACTGGGAAAGGAGTGCTCTTTTTCTTTGGGATCATTAGCTAAAAGGAAAATGTACACCTAGGGCTGCTGGCATACATTTTTGCCACCACACTGGGAAAAAATCTGCTGAGAAATGAGCTAAAATAGAGAGAAGCAGAATCAAGTAGAGAAATGGAGTCAATCCAATGACATTGCCTCAATCCTCAATCCAGCCATACCTGAAGGCAGGAATGCCTTCAATTCCCAGTGAGTCAATAAATCTTTCCCTTTAAACTACCCTGTCACTTATAAACAAAAAGACTCCTCACTAATGCACTTAAATGGTAGCACCACTTCTGGCTTGTGAAGTCTGAAATCTAATACAAAACATGAACCTTCCTAATTAATACCTACAACTCTATTAGAAATGAAATTTATTCTTTTTTGAGACCAAAATAACTTCCTGAAGTATCTCTCTCATCCTCAAACTTCCCTCTATTTGAGAATCTGCCCTAGATCAAAAATAAAAAAACAAAACAAATAACAAGGCAGAGGGTTTCACATGCCTTTTTATTCCATATTAAATGTAATGCTCAATAACCCTTTGTATCACCTTCTTAGCATTCAGCACACTGCCTGGAGGCAGAAAATGTCAATTATTCAGGAAGCCTAACCCCCAAGCTGGTTTGCTCATTTATGCTGGGGACAAATAACATTGGGTGGAGTGTCTGAAGCCTACAGCTGAGCCTCTACAGGAAATTTCTGAGTCATTTCTATAGCACTGTAAAAGTGGTGCTCTGACCTTTTATTACATTCCCTGAGATTGAAAACAGAAGATAAATTCTTCCCATAAACTCTCCTAAATTTAATCCCATCAAAACCTTGTTTGGTTGAAATTCTCATTAGGGGAATCCAATTTGACCTTACACAAAGGGACTCACTTCCCCTAAATATATTAAGGCAACCATTCCCAATCCTCCTCAGAATTACCTAGGGTATGTTGTTGTTGTTTTCAATACTTTCAAAAATGAATTTGTCCAATTGATAACTCTTTTTTGGGGAAGGGGTGGATTCTTTTGGTTCTTTGTTCATTTGGATTTTTTTTTCTTTTTTAATAATTTTAGACTTACAAGAAGTTGCAAAAACAGTACAGAGAATTCCCTTGTACTCTTCACCAGCTTCCCCCAATGATCAAACCAGGACATTAATATAGGTGTAATACTATTAACTAAACTACAGACCTTATTCAATTTCACCAGTTGTTACATATACTCATTTCACCCAGGGTATTTTCTAAAAAACACAGACATCTGCTACCACCTTATATTTTGATTCAATTGGTCTGAGGTGGAGCTTGGGCATGAATATTTTATAAAAATTTTCCCAGGTGACTCCGCAGCCAGGGTTGGGAACCACTGTGTTAGAAAGAGATACACATTCAATTAGGTAAGCTAGCAAAATTCCTAAACAGAAGAATGGAATTAGGATATGTTATTTATTTTGTCTCAGAGCAATCAGACAGATATTTTACCGTGACATTTGTCCTATGATTTTAGGCCCTCCATAATCTAAGAATAATGATAATATATTAACAGTCTACCTCCCCTTGAGAAGAAAAAAGTCATTATGTGGCAGTGCAATATGATATTCAAACCCCCAAGGTGAAGATTGCTCAGAGATGCCCATGTGACATCATTATGTGATTATATTGCCAAGGTCAGAATGAATTGGACCAGAAGTCAACAGTAAACTGGATTTTCTTCTGAGGATCTGAAGTAGTGCAAAAAGCGACTATTTAAAAAAACAAAAGGAAAGCTTAGGAGCTATGGTGTAGTCATTTTAGCCATATGGACTGGACACCAGGAGCAAGCACATGGAGAGAAGTTGCCTGGGTTTCAATCTGTTTTCCAGTTCCGGGTCCAGGCCTTCCTGGGGCCCAGCTGCACTTTTGCCCTTGGTTTCCTTTTGTCAGTCTATATCCTTTTAAGAAAATCATTTTTGTTTAAGCCTGATCAATTTCGTTTCTAATGCTTCAGTCAAAGAATACTGACTAATATACAGGATTTCCCAAATGCTGAATTAATCACCGTTTCTCAACAATACTGTTCACTTCACTCTTCTGCACCTTTTGCCCAAGCTCTTTCTTTGGGCCTGCAAGTCAGCTTTTCAAGGGGGAGGGGCCATGTTCATTCACCTCTGATTTCCTAGAGCCTAGAGTAGTGTCAGAAACAAAGCAGGTGCCCACATGCTGTGGTAAACTGAATAATGACTTCCCAAAGACATCCCCAGAACCTGTGAATATGTTACCTTACATGGCAAAAGGGACTTTGCAGACGTGATTAAATTAAGGATCTTGAGGTGGGGCAATTATCCTGGGTTATCTAGGTGAGCCCAATGTAATCACAAGGGTCCTTATAAGAAGGAGGCAAGATATTGAGAGAAAAAGAGATGTGACCACAGAACCAGATATTGGAGTGATGTGCTCCGAAGACAGAGGGAGAGGCACAAGCCAAGGAATGCAGTTTACCTGTAGAAAGAAGTCAGAAAAGGCAAGAAAACAGATTCTTCCCTAAAGCCTCTGGAAGAAACCCAGCCCTTCCAACACCTTGATTTTAGACTTTTTACCAACAAAATTGTGAAAGAATAAATTTGTGTTGTTCTAAACCGTTACTTTTGTGGTCATCTGTTATAGCAGAAATAGGGAACTAGTATGCTTACTATTCACTGACTGGTTGATTGAATGGTTGAATGAATGAATGCATATCCAATGCTTTCTAGAGACAATTTTCCTGCTTTTATCACTGATATAAACTGAGCTACCTATTGGCTTCCTGCCTGAGCCTCAGGGGCTGAAGTCTGATAGAGTTCAACTGACCATTCAACACCTGCAAAGAGCCAATGGGCTCCCACTTTGGGGTAGGAAATTGGGCCACCTGCCACTTCCACCTTGGAAAGAGCTCTTTAGCTGCATCCAGACCATCATCAGGTGGTCTTTGGCAGCCTGAAAAATAAATATCAGCTCTTTCTTTTAAGACATAGGATAAACTGAGCTCAAACTGTGGTTATCTCTGAGAGGTGGGATTTTAGGTGGGATTTTTACTTTCACATTATGCTTCTCTGTGTTTTTATAATTTTTCACACTAAACGCATATTTTTGTAATGAGAAACACAAGTAACATAATTTTAATTCTGGGAAAGAATCCTCTCTTACCTAAGCTTTCAAAATACAATTCCACATTCAATGACAGTCTTGTTTCTGGAAAACAAGTTGACAATTTACAAGAACCATCTTCTTTCCAAAGGAAATGCATATTAAGATAAGAATGGAGTGTTATATGGGATTAGGCTAAATGTTTGTCTCCTCTGATTGCAGTCAGCATCCACTGTCATATGATGGCCCTGCACCATTGTGAGATGGGCAGACAGGTACTGACCAAGTGATGCGGGACCCTGGCCTTACCAAGGATGCCTGCAGCATTATTTTTGTATTAGTTTATTTAAGGAGTCAGCAGACATTTTTCTGCAAAGGGCAGAGAGTAAATAGTTTAGGCTTTGCAGGCTGTACAATCTCTGTCATAGCTACTCAACTCTGTCATTATAGTGTGAAGGTAGCCATTCCCAACATGTAACAGTGTGGCTGTGTTCCAATAAAATTTTATTTATAGACACATCAATTTGCATTACACCTAATTTTCATGTGTCACAAAATATCATTCATCTTTTGCCAATCTCTAGTTTATGCCATTTTACAGAGTTCAAAGAGTAGATTTTTATTCTCAATTAACTATGTAACATGGAGTTTTCCTTATAAAAAATATAGCTCCATTGTTTTTAGAAACACATATGAAAGCCAATGCTTAGGTTGTTATTGTACATATATCAATACTATGATTATGCCCAAATATTTAAAATCTTTACGTGATTGAAAGTCACCGATTGCCACTTCCAATTTCTGGTTCAGCATAAAAGGAGCTTGGAAGTTGCCACTCCATCCTAACAAGTAAAAATCTGAACAGACTGAAAAATCAACAACTTTTCTAAGACCCATAAGGTAGTTGAGGACAAGGGCAAACTGCTGCCTCCAGACTGGAGAGACAGACAGGCAGGCAGGGAGTCATGGCTTACTGAAACAGAGACGAAGAAGTGGAAACCTCTTTGGGAACCAGTGCTGGGGCAGGAAAACCTAAACTACAATTGACCAGTTGCCGGAGGCTCCACATAGACAACTCTAAAAAATCCAGGGGGACTCAGGCATGGAGGAGGAGGCACGGAACTCAGTTTTGTGAGATTTACCTCCAGGAGTTTGACCAGGCTCTCACAGTAAATACTGGAGAAAAATATTCCCTTGTGCTTTCAGCAGGGGAAGGAGAAAAGAAAATGTTTTTTTTCTTTTCTTGCTAATAATTTTTTTAACATTTTATTGGGGTATAATTGCTTTACAATGGCATGTTAGTTTCTACAATTGTAATGGAATCATTTTTAAATACAATAGCTCATTCTGTTTTTCTTAACAAGGCCACCCTCAGGAGAAACTGGTTAACCAAAGCCTAGTCTGATGAGGTATTATCATGACCTAAATGTCCTGGGAGAAGGGGAATATCCAACTACAGTCAACTCTAGCCCTCAACTCTAGCCATTCTATACCATCTGAGAGGGGAGAAAAAAACTGAGAAGCACTTGTGAAGTTCACAACCCAGAGGCATAGGCTCACTAAAAGACTGAGACCTAATTATAGGACTATGGAATGCTTCCCCTAGCCCCACACCTCAACGCCACATTACTAAAGGCCTATTTATAGTAGTTCCTTTTCCCTGTTACAACATGTTCCGCTATCAAGAAAAAATTAAAAGGCATTCTAAAAGACAAAAACCACAATATGAATATACAGAGCAAGCATCAGAAGCAGACATGGCAGGGATGTTAGAATTTAAACAACTATGGTTAATATGCTAAGGGCTCTAATGGATAAAGTAGATAGCATGCAAGCATACATGAGAAATTTAAGTAGACAGATGAAAATCCTAAGAAAGAACCAAAAAGAAATGCTAGAGATCAAAAACACTGTAATAAAATGAAGAATGCCTTTAATGAACTTAGCAAACTGGATATGGCTGAGAAAAGAATCTTAGAACTTGAGGATATGTCAACAGAAACCTCCAAAACAGGAAGGCAAAGAAAATAAAGACTTGCAAAAACAAAAGTGAATATCCAAGGACTATGGGACAGCTACAAAAGGTGTAACATATGTGTAATAAAAATACTAGAAGAAGAGAAAGAGAAAGGAACAAAAGATATATTTGAAACAATATTGACTGAAAATTTCTCCAAATTAATGTCAGACACCAAACCACAGATCCATGAAACTAATAGAACATCAAGCAGGATAAATGCAAAAAACTAAAACCAACCAAAGAAACAAAAAACACCCCTATACATAGACATATAATTCTCAAATTACAGAAAATCTAAGATAAAGAAAGAAGCCAGAGTTTAAAAAGCACCTTACCTATAGATGAACAAAGATAAAAATTACATCTGACTTTTCCTCAGAACCCATGCAAGCAAGAAGAGAGGGAAACAAAATATTTAGTGTTAAGAAAAAAAAAAAATCTCATCAACCTAGAATTCTGTACCCTTTGAAATTATTCTCCAAAAGTGAAGGAGATATAAAATCTTTCTCAGACAAATTAAAATTGAGGAAATTTGTTGCCAATAGACCTGCCTTATAAGAAATGTTAAAAGAAGTTCTTTAGAGAGAAGGAAAATAATACAGATAAGCAACTCAGATATACATAAAGGAAAAAAGCATCAAGGAATGAATAAGTGAAGATAAAGTAAAAGTTACAGATTGCCAAAAAAGATTTTCTTAATTATTAAAATATCATATTTTACCTAATAAGGTCATATATAGAGAGCTTATAAATATCTATTAGAAATAATATTTGCTACAAATCAATTTTCACTGCAAAGTAAAGGAGCTGTTACAGTGGAGGATTACTGGACTGAATGTCAATATTATGACATAGTATGAATGTGTTTCATGTTTGGTAATTGCAATCATTGTTGCTTTTGTTGTGGTCATCCATTTACAATGCTTGGTTTCAGTTTATTTATGTCTTGTAAAAAAAAAGAATATTTGCTATATATGATGTGTTTGATGTGACATAAGTGAATCCAAATGTTCAGCTTGCCATTTAGCTATGCAACTATTGTCCACATATGAATGAACGTGAAATGGTAAAACAAGAATGCCCCCACGTGGCAGCAGTCATGGGAGATCAAATAGCAACCAAGAATCGACTCTTCCCACGAAAGCATGCAGAACTGAATCCCTGTGTTGTCACAAGGGCATAATGCTGATCACCCAGATACAAAGACAGAGTGCTCAAATTAGAGAAGGGCAGGAAGCAACAGAACTTGGCAAGTGGAGAGATAGGTCATTCCTAGGGCAACTAGAAATTATACCTTGCAAAGTATATTGAAGGTAACAATACTCGTTAGAAGTACAGTTGATAAATACCAGACTCTAAGTGAACTTTGAGCAGGTTCATAAGCAGATTAAGAATGGATGCCCTGATACAAGGAAGGAAAAACCCAGGGAAATAATAACCATAGTTAACATGTTCTGAGAGTCCAAAATGCATGGACTCTGGAGCCAGATTGCCTGGAATTAAACCTCAACTCTGCTACCTGCTAACTGTGTAACTTAAACTTTCATGCCATCATAAGGTAATAGTATCTGCCTTTTGTGAGTGATAAAATGAATTATACATATATAAATAGAATAAAATAGTATATAGTACCTGGCATAAAGTGAAGGTTATATAAATGTTAGCTACTGCTATTATTACTTAAATTTTTTTCTTTTGAATACTTATTTCATGCCAGGCTCACTGCCAAGATAGTGAGAGATATGAACTCATTTCATTCTCACAACAATCCTATGAGTTACACAAGTATCTCCCATTTACTGATGACAAAATTAAGCCACAGAGAGGTTAAATAATTGCCCAAGAGCACAGAGCTAGTGAGTCTTAGAGCCAGATTTGAGGCCAGGTAATCAAACTATAGACCCAACCCTTCTCACTGCCTCCCAGTGAGAAAATATCATTCAAGATAAGCATGACCTGAAAAGGAAAAATTCATGTCAAGCTTTCTATCTTAACACCAGACTTCCTCTTCGGCATTTCTACAGACATCTAATAGGACTTGCAGACTTAACAGGTTCAAAGCAAGCGCCCATAGTTTCCCCAAAACCTGATCCTCCCATGGTCTTCCCTCTTAGTTAATGACAACTCCATCCTTCCAGTTGCTCAGCCAGAAAACCTTGGAGTCAGCCTGGAATTCGCTCTCTCACATACCATATATCCAATCCATCAACAAGTGTTCTGGTTGACTCTGCCTCCTAGATATGTCCTGAATCTGCCATGTCCCTCCTCCTCCATTGCTACCACTAGCTCTCACCACCTCCTGCCGTGATTACTGCAGTAACCTCTAACTTCTCTCCCTGAATCTGCCCTCACACTGTCTGCAGGGCCCTGCAACAGCCTATTTCCAATGCTGCAGCTGGAATGTCCTCTTTCCCTGCCTCATCCTCTCTTAGTAGCACTTATCACCTTCCATTCTCTAGATTTTACTTATTTTGTTATTGTCTGCCTCCTCTACTAGAATAAAAGTTTCATGAGGGTAGGAATTTTGTCCGTTCTGTGCATTGTCAAAATGTAGAGGATATCACATCACTCCTCTGCTCAAAACCCTCCAAAGGTTCCCTTTGCACTCAAAGTGCCAAAGTTCTTACCAGCTACATTGGCCATCTCCACAAGCTCCCACTTCCACTCTGTGCACATCGTGGCCATTCCACCTGGTACTCTTCCCCCAGGCAGCCTCAGGCCTTGCTCTTTCTTTTCCTTCAGTCCTTTACCATTTCAGTGACGTCTCGTCTGACCAGACAATGCAAAATTCAACCCCATCCCACTCACAATACTTCTTAGCTTTTTTCTCTCTTCATTTTTTTTCTTAGGAGCATTTATCACCACCTATATTTTATATTTTACACACTTTGATGTTTTGTTTATATTTTTTATGGTCTGACTTCCCTACTAGGATATAAGTCTTTATGGAGGCCAGGATTTTAGTCTTTTTTGTGTACTCTGTAGCTACAGTGCCTAAGAGAGTTCCCAGCACATAATAAATATGGAGTAATAAATGTCCAGAATGAATGAATGGGAGAAGAATTACTTAGTGATCAATCAAAGGCTAAAGAAATGAAAATAACCTGAAACTAACACAACATTGTTGATCAACTATGTTTCAATAAAAAATAAAAATTAAAAAAAAGAAATGAAAATGAATATTGGAATCTCATTTTATAGTAGCCATTGTTATAGATTAATGTTAGAGCTAAATCAAGATATCAATCAACTTTTTTAAAAGATTGAAGAAAGTGGTTTAGACCAGAGGGCAAATTGGACTTTCTTCATGAATTGGAGATGAAGGATTAACCTGACTCAACTGTCCAGGCACAGATGAAGAAACCAAAACCCAGAGAGCAGAAGTCCTTCCCCAGACAGGGCTCAGCACCCTTTCCACATGCTGACTCTGTATCAGCAAGGAGCCCAAGAGAGGGAGAGAGACAAACCTGCTTTTTATTGCAATGATCCTGCCCCTATTAACGGAGTCTGACTACTATTATATTCCCCTAGATTACATCCATCAGACAATTCACTACCCCTGTTGTGGGAAGGAGTAAGTAAAAAGGAGGAAAGAGAGGGCAAGGCTCCATCCTTCCTGAGAAGATGCATGGGTAATAATAAATTAAATTTAAAATAATAATAATAAAAATAAGTCATACTGAAGTCATTCATATAATTAAAATCACTCCAGTTTCCCATCCCATAATGTGGACTCAGATATTCTCAGTTTAGCCTGTTTTATTATTCTATAATCCTGAGTTAAAGAATGCTTCCAGACATTATTATAAATAGATTTATGGACTGGCTGGACCCAAACAACAATTGCAGTCAAGATTCTGGTCCTTAAAATGAGTAATAATAATAATATCATGTACATTAGTTAAACATTTACTATATGCCTGGCACCATTCTAAGATCGTCATAAATTGAATCATTTAAACCTTACTTGGACTTAGAAGGTTAAGGAACTTATTCAAAGATGCACAGCTAGTAAGTAATGCAACATGAACTGAAGCCAACTCTATCTCATGCCAAAGTCTATATCAGGTCATGAGACCTTAAAAACTTCCCCGATGTGGCAGGCGCCTTAATGTTTATAAAGTTTTATCTCCCACACCTGGAGCACATATGTCTTAACATAGGCATTGGAGTATTTACTATTTCGTGCCCATCAGGGTCAAATAACATGATGTCACCAATATATCAAACCAATGTGATCTTCGGCAGAATGTCCAGATGATCAAACTCTCTTCAGACTCCTGTATTGTGACAGAGGGCAGTCACAGACCGTAGAGTAAATTCATAAATGTGAACTGTTTGCTCATCCCAAATGAATGAAAACTGCTTCTGATACTCCTTACTTATGGGCATTGAAAACACTGCATTTGCTAAATCAAAAAGTACCTAACAAGTATCAGAACTGCATTTCCTTGTAGTTTTGATTTGCATTACTCTAATAATTAGTGATGTTGAGCATCTTTTCATGTGCTTTTTGGCCATCTGTATGTCTTCTTTGGAGAAATGTCTATTTAGATCTTCTGCCCATCAAAAAAATCTACAAACAATAAATGCAGGAGAAAGAGTGGAGAAAAGGCAACCCTCCTAACCCTGTTGGTGGGAATGTAAATTGGTATAGCCACTATGGAGAACAGTATGGAGGTTCCTTAAAAAGCTAAAAATAGAGTTACCATATGATCCAGCAACCCCACTCCTGGGGATATATCTAGAGAAAACCTTAATTCAAAAAGATACATGCACCCCAATGTTCATTGCAGCACTATTTACAATAGCCAGGACATGGAAGCAACCTAAATGTCCATTACCAGAGGAATGGATGAAGATGATGTGGTACATATATACAATGGATATTACTCAACCATAAAAAAGAATGAAATAATGCCATTTGCGGCAACATGGATGGACGTAGAGATTGTCATACTGAGTGAAGTAAGTCAGACAGAGAAAGACAGATATCATGTGATATCACTTATATGTGGAATCTAAAAAAAGGGTACAACTGAACCCATCTACAAAACAAAAATAGAGTTACAGATGTAGTAAACAAACTTCTGGTTACCAGGGGGTAAGGGGGAAGGATAAATTGGAAGATTGGGATTGAAATATACATACTACTATATACAAAATAGATAACTAATAAGGATGTACTGTATAGCACAGGGAGCTCTACTCGATACTCTTCAATGACCTATATGGGAAAAGAATCTATAAAAGAGTGGATATATGTATATGTATAACTGATTCTCTTTGCTATGCACCTGAAACTAACACAATGTTGTAAATCAACTATACTCCAATAAAAATTTTTTAAATTAATTAATTTTTTAAAAACGGAACTGTATCTCTTCATCCTTGAGAGTCTATATAAGATATATTTTGAAGAAAAAATTCCATAGCTTTAAAAATGTTTAAAATCAGTATATTAGATTAAGCTTGTTAATTATATGATTAAGATCTTCTATGGATTTTTCTTAATTACAAAATCTGTCAAGGACTAAGATGTGTTGAAGTCTCTTATTACTATTGTGTTATCAGCTTCTGTCACTTTCTCAGAGATTCTAATTAAATAGATATGAGGTGGAACCTAGATTTATGTTATTTTTAAATAGCTTCCTGTATAATTCTAATGATCACTCTTTACTACTATGGCACACCGTCATGGATGAAACTGATTATTCATTCAACAAATATTTATTGAGTACCTACTATTCCCAGTGTTCTAGACACATTATCAGTAATACATGTGTTAACAATTTACATAAACATAGTACAATTATTATACCAGTTAACAATGGTATAATATTATTTGTCTAGAAGGTGATCTTTATCTTCCTTTTCTTCTTATCTTAGTTTTTCTAGTAGCTCTTTCATTTCACTCTACTGTACAATTTCCTGCTTGAATCCATAAGCACAAAATGGTTATAGCTTAAATTTTCTGTTTCCTAGAGTAAATGTCCCAAATTGTTATTTTCATCCTTTTGCAATAAAATGTCCCCTTAATCCTTTTTGCTATAAAATGCTTATTTGCATGCTGGTGTTTTCCTGCACATCTATCTCATAATGTAAGTCTAATATTTGTTCCAGATTAGTGTGAATAGAATCTACTTGATTCTCCTTTCTGTTGACTCAATCATTATACTAATCTTTCCATTAGCATTAGAGCTAAAGGGATGGATTTTACAGTAAATATTCCCTCTTCTACTACCTAGCTACCTATGGCAGGTGGGGTGGGTGTGGGTAGGGAGCTGTGTCCATGTAAAATTATAGTCTGGGAAATTTGACTCTGTATTTTCTTTCTGAATTTATTAAAAATCTTTCATTATCATCCATTTTGTGCTAACCCCTATTCTATGGAGGGCACCACTAAAACGTGGGTTTACTTTACTGCTTCTGATATAGAATCTATTTTCAACATTGAGACTTCTCTTTAAAGGATTACTGCACACTTAAATTTGTGGGTCAGTACTATTCTTCTGGTCCACAGCTTCAATGATAGTTCATCTGCAGATCTCTAGTGCTTAGGAAGTTAGGTCAGAGAAACAGAATGGTACTATTTAGCCATATACTTTCTCTTCCAGCATCCCCTTCACTTCAAAAAAGTGTTTGCTGTCCTTCCTGCAGCCCACTCATACCACAGATATCTGCGCTTCTAGTGAGAAATACCACTGGGGATCTTCTGCATCATCACCCACTTCCCAGAGCTCAGCCCACCATGCTCATGAGCAGGAAAATCATGTTCCTTCCTTGGCATCCTTTACCTAGACATTGTATTATGAATATGAAGCCTGCTCTAGTTTCAGCATTAATGAAGTTTTCTTTTTCTTAACTGGTTCTTTTGCTTCCTTTCAGTAAACATTAGGCATGGATAAATGTGCACTTAGACCACCATCTTTCCCATTAATCCCATTACTTTTATAATCAGAAACAAACAAAAAGCTTTTTTCATTTTTGAAAATAAAATCCATTAAAAAAGATAATTCCAATTCCAAGAAATGGGTTTTTCCACTGAACAATATGGTTTTCTTCTGAATGTGTAATTAATGAGCTATTATTTTTATCACATCTAGATATAATGAGATACCCAAAGCTTCTTGCTGATATGAAGCTTTTTCTGCCATTAACCTTCCCTTACATCATATGCCAGGCATTCAATAAAAAGAGCACCCCAAAGCTTCCTGATTGATGCAAATCACTCTGTACTGGATTCTCATCCTGTTTATTAACTGTTTAAAATTAAAAGCTATTTACAGGTGTATCATTAGCTCCAACATAGTTTTTCATAGCCAGAGTTCAGTTTATGGATAATCTGTTATGATAATACAGCTTAAGCCAGATTTGCAATTGAGTTAAGCCTGAGTACAATCTTCAAAACATTTTTACTCATTGATCCTAATTCCCCTAATCTAACCACTTAGAGTATTAACAACAGCAATAAAGTTTCTAAAGTTCATTCAAGATAAATGTTTGAAATCTGAGAATTTTAAACTGGAATTTATAAAGCAGAAATACAATTCTCCTCCATGAAATGCATACCATATTGAATCATCTATGCATATATAAATATCAGTTTAGGAATTAAATTTTCATGGATGGGGTGGAGATAAAACCGTACATCTGGACATAGGGATCTTTTTCTAGTTTTTGTTTTGTTTTTAGCAAGGAGCTAACAATAAAGACTACTCTTCACTCTCCCAAGAATCTGATTTATCTGTAGGTCAAAGGACCACTTTGGAGGTGGGTGTAAGTGAATTCACCTGGGGTTAAGAACTAGTTGCTTAGGCAGAGTCTCATGAAATAGCATCATTGTCCAAGGTTGTGGTCTCCTTTCCTGGTTCAATTTTATCCATGAATCCAAGCTGGTGGACCTCAAATTGTATTTTTTTTTGATGTGGACCATTTTTAAAGTCTTTTATTGAATTTGTTACAATATTGCTTCTGTTTTTCTGCTTTTTTATGTTTTGGTTTTTTGGCTCTGAGGCATGTGGCATCTTAGCTCCCCAACCAGGGATTGAACCCAAACACCCTGCATTGGAAAGCGAAATCTTAATCACTGGACCACCAGGGAAGTCCCTCAAATTCTTAATAAATGATACATAAACCAGAAGGTCAAATTTACTAATTTAGAGTAGAAAACCATGGCTATGAAGCACAATCAGATCTTCTAACTCCATGAAAATATATTAATTTACAATAGATGGTATACCTCCACCATGAATAGTTTACTTGTGTCTACTTCTTGGCAGCTGATTAACCAAGAGGCAAATTTAGAAATTAAAAATTATGTGGCAAGCACAGAAACTGTATAAACAGGAGAGAGATTTCATTCAAGTCATGGTAAAACCTAATTTACAAGATGAAACTAGATCACTATCACACAAAAATTAACTCCAAATGGATTAAAGACTTGAATGTAAGACCTGAAGCCATAAACTCCTAGAAGAAAACATACACAGTACACTCTTTGGCATGGGTCTTAGCAATATGCTTCTAGATATGTCTCCTCAGGCAAGAGAAACAAAAGCAAAAATAAACAAATGGGACTATGTCATATTAAAAAGCTTCTGCACAGCAAAGGAAACCAACAAAACAAAAAGACAACCTCCCCAATGGGAGAAGATATTGCAAATGATATATTTGATAAGGGGTTTATTTCCAAACTATATAAAGAATTAATACAACTCAACAACAAAAAAACAACAGTTGATTCAAAAATGGGCAGAGGAGCTGAATAGATATTTTTCCAAAGAAGACATACAGATGATCAACAGGCACATGAAAAGATGTTCAGTTATTAGGGAAATGTAAATCAAAACCACAATTAGATATCACCTCACACCTGTTAGAATGGTTATTATCAAAAAGGCAAGAAATAACAAGTGTTGGTGAGTGTGTGGAGAAAAGATAGTCCTCATACACTGTTGATCGGCATGTAAATTGGTGCAGCCACTATAGAAATCAGTATGGAGATTCCTCAAAAAATTAAGACTAGAACTACTATATGATTCAGCTATCCCACTTCTGGATATTTATCCAAAGAATATAACAACACTAATTCAAAAAGATACATGTGCCCCCATGTTCATCATGGCATTATTTACAATAGCCAAGATATGAAAACAACCTAAGTGCCCATCAACAGAAGAATGGATAAAGAAGATGTGGTATATATACATATATATATATATATAATGGAATACTACTCAGCCATAAAAAAGATGAAATTTTGCCATTTGTGCCAGCATGAATGGACCTTGAGAGTATTATGCTAATTGAAATAAGTCAAATGGAGAAAGACAAACTCCATATGATTTAACTTATATGTGGGATATAAAAAACAAACAAAAACCAAAATAAATGAACAAAACAAACATGTAGATACACAGAACAGAGTAGTGGTTACCAGAGGGGAAGGAGGTGGGGGGTGGGCAAAGTGGGTAAGGAGGATCAACTTGTATGGTGATGGATGGAAATGAAATTTTTGGTGGTAAGCACACTGTAAGGTATACAGAAGTGGAAATTTAATTTTGTACACATGACCATGTATAATGTTTTAAACCAATGTTACCTCAATAATCTTATGACTACTATATAGCACCAAGATAGCCAGCACCATTCATTAGTTTTAACTACCTCTTTTTAGGACAGAACTTGGCTAATGGGTCACTGTGGGTCTTGCCCTCACATATTAGCACTGTGTAAAGGAAGTGGCAAAGAATGGAGCTTGATCTTTTCTTTTCCCACTGCTGATTCTATATGTTCTAGGATTCCAGGGTCTCCTGAGATTATTAAGCAATTACAGATTTCTGAGGACAGGTTATAGGAGCTTTTGAAACCTTCCTCTTTGTCAGCTGTTCTTGTACTACTACCATGGAAACAGACATCTCATTATTTTTGAACTCGTCAGTTTCACTTTAAACTAACTGCCATAAAAAAGAAATTCTTTTTTATGTGAACATAGCAAAATAATGTGACTTTCAGTCAAATTAAATCTTATTCACAACCAACGGTCATGATAAAATTCTTAAAATTTTCAAATTGTCCTGGATCATACAGCTTGCAGAGTATCATTTATATCCTAATAACTAATATATATCAAAATAGTATGTGAAGCCCAGATACCACACCCCCCTTGCAAAAAAAAAATAGCCAACAGAATCTTGGATTTGCCATCTGATGAAAGCACACAGTAAATAAAGCTGAATATTGTAAATAGCTCTAAGCAGTGATTCCCAATCTTTCCAAATATTTTTTGTTCTGTTTTTTCCCCCAGCTTTTAAAACAGTCCCTGGGACCTGATAGGTCATCAATATATACTGAATGGATGAATGTATAAATGAATGAACATTTCAATGGATACTTACATGATAGCAGTGGCAATATTACTGATTTCATCTTAAACAATTAATGAAGCACATATGGATTCCTGAACCCTCTGCAATAATTCCTTGGATCCCTTGTGGTCTGCATCCCAAAGAGTGGAAACCACTGGTATCAAGGGTGTCCTTATTCTCATATATCAGGACTGGAAAGTTATGTAAATGTATCTAAATATCTATTATCACTCAGATCTCGCCATTTTCAAACAACTCAAATAAATCATGTATTTCCACAATTTCTTTCCACTGGGCCCAGAAAGAATTTTCTGAGGATGGAATGTTTCAAGTGGTAGTTAAATTCTCAATGGGACTCTAGTTGCTCTGAGGGCAGAGACATCTCTCTTTATTGCTAAAACACTGGTTCCTAGTATAGTGGTCGGCACATAGTAGGTACACAATGACTATCTATTGAATAACTGTTGAATTCCTGGATGTGTCAAGAATATGCCAGATATCTACTAGGCAGGTATCCTAGAGATATTTAGGCATTGAAAGCATGTTAAACTTCAGGTAATTTTTAAGGGCCTTTGAAATAGTATAAAACAAACCTAATAGACATATATCAGGCTATCACTGTCCCAGTGGAGCCTCCTCTTCTCTAAATTAAATTTCCAGTTCCTTCAACCTTCTTTTATATGATGTGACTTGGAATCTCTTCACCCTCCAGAATCAATATAATGCTACAGTTCAGAATGAAATGTGAGTATCATTTATCTTGTCCTAAATACTTATAGTCCTAAATATTGTAGACTAAGATTGCATTAGTTCCTTTGGAACAGCATTTAGTCTCAACTTTGGTTGCAAGTGATGGAAAGGCAAGTGAAGTGAGCTTGAGCAAGAAGAAATTTATTGCAAAGATAAGGAATTTTGAAGGAAGTCTGTATAGAGGACAATAACTGGGATTAAATATCTTATTTAACCACACTGAGAGGTCAAAAAGTCCCAAGGGACAACTAAAACAAAGACTAGCTCCTTATAGGACTGAATCCTTCCAAAACTCTTGTGCCAGGAAATACAGGGACTGTCAGGTGCTATATCTCATATTTCAATAACAGAAACCACTGTCTCTTCTCATAGCACCAGGTGACAAATCCTGGAAACAGACTTTGGCTGGTCAGTCTTTGTCAGGTACCACCAGGGCCAATTGATTGTGGGTAATTCATTTCAACATGACCAACCTAGGTTTAACCCTATGTATTACTGCTGCTCTCAGAGAATAGAGGGGACGTTCAGTCACCCTAGCTGATATCTACTACACAGTCACATTGCCAGCATATCTTAAAATCAAGAGTAATTAAAACTACTAAACATTTTTCACAAACACAACTATGGAGCCAAGTCACTCTCAACCTTTCTACATAGGCTCGGGTAGCTTTTGGAGACCAAACTACAAAGTGTTACATTTATTTGTCTTATGTTTGATTTATTAGAGATAATTTGTCTCTCAAGGCTCTATTCATGTTCATTTTGCCCGAGGCCTGATCAAGAAATGCCAGTTCTGAAAGTGTTGCTTGAGAGGGAATATATTATCAATACATGAATATGGAGAGAAAAGGCATTTTGTAAAAGATTCAATATGTAAAATACATAATTATATGATTGAAGACCTTCAAGATGGTGGAGGAGTAAGACGTGGAGATCACCCTCCTCCCCACAAATACATCAAAAATACATCTACATGTGGAACAACTCCTACAGAACACCTACTGAACGCTGGCAGAAGACCTCAGACTTCCCAAAAGGCAAGAAACTCACCACATACCTGAGTAGGGCAAAAGAAAAAAGAAAAAACAGACACAAAAGAATAGGGCTGGGGCCTGTGCCTCTGGGAAGGAGCTGTGAAGGAGGAAAAGTTTCTACGCACTAGGAAGGCCCTTCACTGGCAGAGACGGAGGGGTGGGAGGGGGGAAGCTTCAGAGCCACAGAGGAGAGTGCAGCAACAGGGGTGCAGAGGGCAGAGCAGAGAGATTCCTACACAGAGGATCAGTGCCGACTAGCACTCACCAGCCGAAGAGGCTTGTCTGCTCACCTGCTGGGGCAGGTGGGGGCTGGGAGCTGAGGCTCTGGCTTCGGAGGTCAGACCCCGGGGAGAGGACTGCATGTTGGCTGCATGAAGACAGCCTGAAGGGGGCTAGTGCACCACAGCTAACTGGGAGGGAGTCTGGGGAAATGTCTGGAACTGCCTTAGAGGCAAGAGGCCATCGTTTTGGGGTGCACGAGGAGAGGCGCGTCCTGCTCTGTGTGCCCACAGATGGCAGAGCACCACCTAAGCAATCTCCAGAGATGGGCGCAAGCTGCAACTATCATCTTGGACCCCAGAGACAGGCACGGACTGCTACGACTGCCTCTGCTGCCACCAAGAATCCTGTGTGAAAGCACAGGTCACTACTCACACCCCCCTGGGAGCCTGTGCAGCACGTCACTGCCAGGGTCCCATGAATCAGGGCCAACTTCCCTGGGAGAACACACAGCGCGCCTGAGGCTGTTGCAATGTCACGCCAGCCTCTGTCACTGCAGGCTTGCCTCGCATTTCAATTATGACTACTGTACCCCTCCCTCTCCCGGGCCTAAGTGAACAAGAGAGCCCTAATCAGCCGCTGCTTTAACCCCTCCTGCCTGGGCAGGGAACAGACACCTGAGGGCAGCCTACACACAGAGGGAGGGCCAAAACAAAAGCTGAACCCCAGGAGCTGTGCAAACAAAGAAGAGAAAGGGAAATATCTCCTTGCAGCCTCAGGAGCAGTATATTAAACAGCCACAATCAGCTTGATAAACCCTGCATCTGTGGAATAACTGAATAGACAACGAATATTCCCAAAACTGAGGCGGTGGACTTTGAGAACAAATGTAGACTTGGAGTTTGCTTTCTGCATTTCATTTGTTTTAGATTTTATGTTTATCTTAGTTTAGTTTTTAGTGCTTGTTTTCATTGGTGGGTCTATTTATTGGTTTGGTTGCTCTCTTCCTTTTTTTTCTCTTCTCTTTTTGTGAGTGTGTGTGTGCATGTTTCTTTGTGTGATTTTGTCTGTTCAGTTTTGTTTTTACCATTTATCTTGGGGTTCTGTTTTTTGTTTTTATTTCTTTTTATGAGTGTGTGTGTGTGTGTGTGTGTGTATGTTTCTTTGTGTGATTTTGTCTGTTTAGTTTTGCTTTTACCATTTGTTTTTGGGTTCTGTCTGTTCAGTTTTTGTTGGTTTGTTTGTTTTTTTTTCTTTCTCTTCCATGCTGTGTGGCTGGCAGGGTCTTGGTGCTCCGTCTGAGTGTTGGGCCTGAGCCTCAGAGGTGGGAAAGCTGAGTCCAGGACATTGCACTACCAGAGACCTCCTGGCCCCACATAATATTAATCGTCTACAGCTCTCCCAGAGATCTCCATCTCAATACTAAGACCCAGCTCCACCCAACGGCCAGCAAGTTCCAGTGCTGGACACCCCATACCAAACAACTAGCAAGACAGGAACACAACCCCACCCATTAGCAGAGAGACTGCATAAAGTCATACTAAGCTCACAGACCCCCCAAAACACACCACCTGATGCAGCCCTGCCCACCAGAGGGACAAGATACAGCCACACACAACAGAACACAGGTACCAGTCCCCCCCACCAGGAAGCCTGAACAAGCCGCTGAACCAACCTCAACCACTGGGGGCAGACACCAGAAATAAGAGGAATTAAGAATCTGCAGCCTGAGAAAAGGAGAACCCAAACACAGTAAGTTAAACAAAATGAGAAGACAGAGAAATGTGCAGCAGATGAAGGAGTAAGGTAAAAACCCATCAGACCAAACAAATGAAGAGGAAATAGGCAGTCTACTTGAAAAAGAATCCAGAGTAATGATGGTGAAGATGATTCAAAATCATGGAAACAGAATGAAGAAACTTCAAGAAACGTTTAACAAGGACCTAGAAGAACTAAAGAGCAAACAAACAATGATGAACAATAAATGAAATTAAAAACACTCTAGAAGGAATCAATAGCAGAATAACGGAGGCAGAAGAACAGATAAGTGTCCTGGAGGATAGAATAGTGGAAATAACTGCTGCAGAGCAGAATAAAGAAAAAATAATGAAAAGAATTGAGGACAGTCTCAGAGACCTTTGGGACAACATTAAAATCAACAACCTTCGAATTATAGGGATCCCAGAAGAAGAGAAAAAGAAAGGGTTTCAGAAAATATTTGAAGAGATTATAGTCAAAAACTTCCCTAACATGGGAAAGGAAATAATAAATCAAGTCCAGGAAGTGCAGAGAGTCCCATACAGGATAAATCCAAGGAGAAACAGGCCAAGATACATATTAATCAAAGTATCAAAAATTAAATTCAAAGAAAAAATATTAAAAGCTGCAAGGGAAAAACAAAAAATAATATACAAGGGAATCCCCATAAGGTTAACAGCTGATCTTTCAGCAGAAACTCTGCAAGCCAGAAGGGAGTGGCAGGACTTATTTAAAGTGATGAAAGGGAAACACCTACAACCAAGATTACTCTACCCAGCAAGGATCTCATTCAGATTTGACGGAGAAATTGAAACCTTTACAGACAAGGAAAAGTTAAGAGAATTCAGCACAACCAAACCAGCTTTAAAACAAATGCTAAAGGAACTTCTCTAAGGACAAAACACAAGAGAAGGAAAAGACCTACAAAAACAAACACAAAACAATTAAGAAAATGGTAATAGGATCATACATATCGATAACTACCTTAAATGTAAATGGATTAAATGCTCCAACCAAAAGACATAGACTGATGAATGGATACAAAAACAAGACCCATATATATGCTGTCTACAAGAGACCCACTTCAGACCCAGGGACACATACAGACTGAAAGTGAGGGGATGGAAAAAGATATTCCATGCAAATGGAAATTTAAAGAAAGCTGGAGTAGCAATACTCATATCAGACAAAATAGACTTTAAAATAAAGATTACGACAAGAGACAAAGAAGGACACTACAAAATGATCAAGGGATCAATCCAAAAGAAGATAAAAAATTGTAAATATTTATGCACCCAACACAGGAGCACCTCAATACATAAGACAAATGCTAACAGCCATAAAAGAGGAACTCAACAATAACACTATAATAGTAGGGTACTTTAACACCCACTTTCACCAATGGACAGATCATCCAAAAGGAAAATCAATAAGGAAACACAAGCTTTAAATGACACATTAAACCAGATGGACTTAATTGATATTTATAGGACATTCCATCCAAAAAAAACCAGAATACACTTTCTTCTCAAGTGTGCATGGAACATTCTTCAGGATAGATTCTCCAGGATAGATCATATCTTGGGTCACAAATCAAACCTTGGTAAATTTAAGAAAATTGAAATCATATCAAGTATCTTTTCTGACTACAACACTATGAGACTAGATATCAATAAGAGGAAAAAAACTGTAAAAAATACAAACACATGAACGTTAAACAATACGCTACTAAATAACCAAGAGATCACTGAAGAGATCAAAGAGGAAATCAAAAAATACCTAGAAACAAATGACAATTAAAACACGGTGACCCAAAACCTTTGAGATGCAGCAAAAGCAGTTCTAAGACGGAAGTTTATAGCAATACAATCCTACCTCAAGAAACAAGAAAAATGTCAAACAGCAGCCTAACCTTATACCTAAAGCAATTAGAGAAAGAACAACAACAACAAAAAAAAAACCCCCGAAGTTAGCAGAAGGAAAGAAACCATAAAGATCAGAACAGAAATAAATGAAAAAAAAATGAAGGAAACAATATCAAAGAACAATAAAACTAAAAGCTGGCTCTTTGAGAAGATAAACAAAATTGATAAACCATTAGCCAGACTCATCAAGAAAAAAAGGGAAAAGACTCAAATCAACAGAATTAGAAATGAAGAAGGAGAAGTAACAACTGACACTGCAGAAATACAAAGGATCATGAGAGACTAGTACAAGCAACTATATGACAATAAAATGGACAACCTGGAAGAAATGGACAAATTCCTAGAAAAGTACAACCTTCCAAGACTGAACCAGTAAGAAAGAGAAAATATGAACAGACCAATCACAAGCACTGAAATTGAAACTGTGATTAAAAATCTTCAAGCTATCCCCTCTGGTAATGGTAAGTTTGTTATCTATATCTGTGTCTTTATTCCTGTTTTGTAAATAAGTTCATGTGTATCATTTTTTAAGATTCCACTTATAAATGATGTTATATGATAAAAAAAACCTTCCAACAAATAAAAGGCCAGGAGAAGATGGCTTCACATGTGAATTCTAGCAAACATTTAGAAAAGAGCTAATACCTATCCTTCTCAAACTCTTCCAAAATATAGCAGAGGGAGGAACACTCCGAAACTCACTCTATGAGGCCACCATCACCCTGATACCAAAACCAGACAAAGATGTCACCAAAAAAGAAAACTACAGACCAATATCAATCATGAGCATAGATGCAAAAATCCTCAACAAAGTACAAGCAAACAGAATCTAAGAGAACATTAAAAGGATCATACACCATGATCAAGTAGGGTCTATCCCAGTAATGCAAGGATTCTTCAATATACACAAATCAATTAATGTGATACACCATATTAAAAAATTGAATAACAACCATATGATCATCTCAATAGATGCAAAAAATGCTTTCAACAAAATTCAACATCCATTTATGATAAAATCTCTCCAGAAAATGGGCATAGAGGGAACCTACCTCAACATAATTAAGGCCATATATGACAAACCCATAGCCAACATCATTCTCAATGGTGAAAAACTGCAACCATTTCCTCTAAGATCAGGAACAAGACAAGATTGCCCACTCTCACTGTTATTATTCAACATAGTTTTGGAAGTTTTAGCCATAGCAATCACAGAAGAAAAAGAAATAAAAGGAATACAAATTGGAAAAGAAGAAGTAAAACTGTCACTGTTTGCAGATGACATGATACTATAAATAGAGAATCCTAAAGACGTTACCAGAAAACTACTAGAGTTAATCAATGAATTTGGTAAAGTTGCAGGATACAAAATTAATGCACAGAAATCTCTTGCATTCCTATACACTAACAACGAAAACTCTGAAAGAGAAATTAAGGAAATACTCCCATTTACCACTGCAACAGAAAGAATAAAATACCTAGGAATAAACCTACTTAAGGAGACAAAAGACCTGTATGCAGAAAACTATAAGAAACTGATGAAAGAAATCAAAGACGATCAAAGAGATGGAGAGATATACCATGTCCATGGATTGGAAGAATCAACATTGTGAAGATGACTATACTGTCCAAAGCAATCTACAGATTCAATGCAATCCCTATCAAACTACCAAGGGCATATTTCACAGAACTAGAACAAAAAATTTTACAATAGAAAATAGCCATTACCAAAAAATCTACAAATAACTGGAGAGGGTGTGGAGAAAAAGGAACCCTCTTGCACTGTTGGTGGGAATGTACATTGATACAGCCACAATGAGAACAGTATGGAGGTTCCTTAAAAAACTAAAAATAGGGCTTCCCTGGTGGCACAGTGGTTGAGTGTCTGCCTGCTGATGCAGAGGACATGGGTTCGTGGCCCGGTCCGGGAGGGTCCCACATGCCGTGGAGTGGCTAGGCCCGTGAGCCATGGCCACTGAGCCTGTGCGTCTGGAGCCTGTGCTCCGCAACGGGAGAGGCCACAGCAGTGAGAGGCCCGCGTATCGCAAAAAAAAAACAAAACTAAAAATAGACCTACCATATGACCCAGCAATTCCACTACTGGGCATATACCCTGAGAAAACCATAATTCAAAAAGAGTCACATGCCACAATATTCACTGCAGCATTATTTACAATAGCCAGGACACGGAAGCATCCTAGGTGTTCATCGACAGATGAATGAACAAAGAATATGTGGCACATATATACAATGGAATAATACTCGGCCATAAAAAGAAACAAAATTGAGTTATTTGTAGTGAGGTGGATGGGCCTACAGCCTGTCATGCAGAGTGAAGTAAGTCAGAAAGAGAAAAACAAATACCATATGCTAACACATATACATGGAATCAAAAAAAAATGGTTCTGATAAACCTGGGGCAGGACAGGAATAAAGACACAGACATAGAGAATGGACTTGAGGACATGGGGAGGGGGAAGTTTAAGCTGGGACAAAGAGAGAGAAGCTTTGACATATATACACTACCAAATGTAAAACAGATAGCTAGTGGGAAGCAGCTGCATAGCACAGGGAGATCAGGTCGGTGCTTTGTGACCACATAGAGGGGTGGGACAGGGAGGATGGGAGGGAGGCACAAGAGGAAGGGGATATGGGGCTATATATTTATACATATAGCTGATTCGTTTTGTTATACAGCAGAAACTAACACAACATTGTAAAGCAATTATACTCCAATAAAGATGTAAAAGAAATATATTTATATAATTTTATGATTGTACAGTATTGGGTGTATTTTACATGCTGTGTTGATGGTACAAATAGAATAAACTGATGCAGTAGATACAGGTGATTTAACTTAATAAGCATGAAAAATATATCTCAGTCAGCAAGACACTTGAAAGCATGAGAAAAAGAGACCACACTTTTAATATTTTACTATTATGAGAGAGTACAGATTTGATATGTTCTGAAAGAAGTGTGTGCAAAGGACAGTGACTGGGATTTTTGTGTGCGTGTGTGTGGTACACGTGCCTCTCACTGTTGTGGCCTTTCCCATTGCGGAGCACAGGCTCCGGACGCGCTGGCTGAGCGGCCATGGCTCACGGGCCCAGCCGCTCCGCGGCATGTGGGATCTTCCCAGACCGGGGCACGAACCCGTGTCCCCTGCATCGGCAGGCGGACTCTCAACCACTGCGCCACCAGGGAAGCCCAAAGGACAGTGATTGGGATTTTTAAAAGAATGGTTACAGTGGTAGATAAATGAGGATTTTATTTGATGAGAATTTCTGGGGCATTATGTCTACCTGTTGTTTCTTCTACTGGCATGGTCATCACCAGCATGAATAAGACAAATATTTGTGAATCCTCATTGGTTTTCTTGTGCCACTACTCAGTTTTTGTGCAGGGGAAATGCCATGGATTGTATATGACAAAACATGCTTTCCAAATAGCTTTAGTGAATAACTTGGATTCTCAGAAATAATAAAAGCCTGAAGTCTCATTAACTCATCCCACTCCTTGCTGTCATTGAGTAAGATAGAGCCTAACTGGAAAGGGGTAGAATGGAGAAAACACGGAAGCTAAAAATATAACACTACTTCAAGATGAAATTCTTTTTAAAATTGTTCAATATTATTTTGCTGTGGGTAGAATTTTAATTCTAGGAATAAAAATAGTACATCTGTTTACACTAAAAACAATATTTAATATAACACTTTTGCTTAAAGTTAAAATGTTTGTGATTTTCTGTAACTGACTACTTCTTGAGAGGTATTTTAAAAAGACAAAAAATTAGACAACAACGAAATGACTTATTCCTGGTAAAAGCACAATGCCATGTATTTTAGTGGTTAGGAATTTTAGTTGACTGTGATAACAGATTTAAGGTATGTCGGCCGTCCAGTGATGGAAATGATCTATACCTGTGCTATCCAGTACAATAGCTATTAGCCACATGTGGCTACTGAGCACTTCAAAGGTGGCTGGTGCAACGGAGACATAGAATTTTTAATTTTATTTAATTTATAGGAAATTAAACTTAAAAGCCACAAGTGGAGAAGGCAGTTATAGTAGGTTGACAAGGAGGGTATTTTTGCTTAAATTTCCACTAGAGGGCACTACCCACTTCAGCAGAAGAGGGAACAATGTACATTTCAGCATTTTCCATCAGGTGGTGGAAAAGAAGATGAACAGGTACGTATTTCCGCTTGTCTAGAGATGTTTTAGCCTCCTTATAGATTGGTACTTGCAGCAACCAGCCAGCTGGTCTACCCCTTCACTTATGATTCTCTCCAGCCTCATTTCATATACTACTAATGTGATTAGCAGTGCTTTTCCTTTTTTCCAGCTTTATTAAGGTAAAATTGATGAATAAAATTATAATGAACTTAAAGTGTACAAGATGATTTGATATATGTATAACTCATTGTAAAATGATTATCACAATCAAGTTAATTAACACATTTATCACTTCACATAGTTACTTTTTTATGAGAATGGTTAAGATCTACTCTTTTGGCAAATTTCAAGCATACAATACAGTATTATTAACTATAGTCACCATGCTGTACATTAGAGCCTTAGAATTTATTCATATTAGAACTGAAATTTTGTACCATTTGACCAACATCAACACATTTCACCCGCCCCTCCAGCCCCTGGAAACCACAGTTCTATTCTAAATATGTTTCCATGAGTTTGACTTTTTTTTTTTTTAAGGTTCCACATAAAAGTGATACCATTAGCCAGTATTTGTCTGGCTAATTTCACTTAGCATAATAACTTTCAGGTTTACTGGTGGTGTCAAAAATTCCAGGATTTCCTTCTTAATATCCCATTGTATATATATTTATTCACATCTTCTTTATCCATTCATCCGTGGATAGACACTTAGGTTGTTTCCATGTCTTGGCTACTATGAATAATGTTGCAATGAACATGGGAGTGCAAATATCTCTTTAAGATAGTGATTTCACTTCCTTTGGATACCAAAAAGTGGGATTGCTGGATCATATGGTCTTTCTATTTTTAAATTTTTGGGGAACCTCCATACTGTTTTCTATAATGACTGTACCAATTTACATTCCAACAGTGCACAAGGGTTCCCTTTTCTCCACATCCTCACCAGAATTTATCTCATCTTTTTGATAACAGATGTCCTAAAAAGCATGAGTTGATATCTCATTCTGGTTTTGATTTGAATTTCCCTGATGATTAGTAATGTTGAGTATTTTTTCACATACCTGTTAAGCATTTGTATGTCTTTTTGGAAAAATGTCTATTCAGGTTCTTTGCCCATTTTTTAATCAGAACATTTATTTTTTTTGCTATTAAGAGTTCCTTATATAGTTTCGATATTAACCCCTTCTTGAATGTATGTTTTGCAAATGTTTTCTCCTATCCATAATTGGCCTTTTCATTTTGTTGATTGCTTCCTTTGCTATACAGAAAATTTTTGGTTTGATGTAGTCTCACTTGTTTATTTTTGTTTTTGTTGCTTGTGCTTTTGGTGTCAGATCCAAAAAATTATTGCCAAGACCAATGTCAGGGAGTTTTCCCCTATGTATCCTTGTAGGAGTTTTATGATTTGGGGTCTGACATTTAATCCATTTTGAGTTAATTTTTGTGTGTGGTGTAAGATAAGGATCTAGATTCATTCTTTTCATGTGGATACCCTATTTTCCCAATATCATTTACTGAAAAGATTATCTTTTCCTCATTCTATATTCTTGGCACCTTTGTCAAAAATTAGTTGGTAATGTATGTGTGGGTTTATTTATGGACTTTCTATTATGTTTCATTGATCTATATGTCTATGTTTATGCCAATAACATACTGTTTTGATTACTATAGCTTTGCAATATAGTTTGAAACCAGCAAGTATAATGCTTCCAGCTTTGATCTTCTTGCTCAAGATTGCATTAGTTAATCAGAGTCTTTTTTGGTTCCATGTGAATTTTATATATTCTTTTCTATTTCTGTGAAAAATGTCATTGGAATTTTGATAAATATTGCACTGAATATGTAGAGCATCATGGACATTTTAGCAATATTAATTTTTCTGATCCATGAACAAAGGATATCTTTCATTTTACTTGTGATTGTTTCAAATTTTCATCAATATTTTACTGATTTCAATGTACAGATTTTTCACCTCCTTTGTTAAATGTATTCCTAAGTATTCTATTCTTTTTGATGCCATTTCAAATAGGATTTTTTTCCCAACAGTTCATTTTTAGTGTAGAGAAACACATTTGATTTTTTTTAATTTTTGAACTTTTATTAATTTATACTTTTATACAGCAGGTTCTTATTAGTCATCAATTTTATACACATCGGTGTATACATGTCAATCCCAATCGGCCAATTCAGCACACCACCATCCCCACATCCCTGCAACTTTCCCCCCTTGGTGTCCATACATTTGTTCTCTACATCTCTCAACTTCTGCCCTGCAAACCGGTTCATCCATACCATTTTTCTAGGTTCCACACACATGCTTTAATATACGATATCTGTTTTTCTCTTTCTGACTTACTTCACTCTGTATGACAGTCTCTGGATCCATCTACATCTCAACAAATGACTCAATTTCATTCCCTTTTCTGGCAGAGTAATATTCAATTGTATATATGTACCACTTCCTGGACTTGGGTGGCTATTTCCTTTTCCATGTTAGGGAAATTTTCAACTATAATCTCTTCAAATATTTTCTCAGGTCCTTTCTCTTTCTCTTCTCCTTCTGGGACCCCTATAATGCGAATGTTGTTGCATTTAATGTTGTCCCAGAGGTCTCTTAGGCTGTCTTCATTTCTTTTCATTCTTTTTTCTTTATTCTGTTCTGCTGCAGTGAATTCCACCATTCTGTCTTCCAGGTCACTTATCCATTCTTCTGCCTCAGTTATTCTGCTATTGATTCCTTCTAGTGTAGCTTTCATTTCAGTTATTGTATTGTTCATCTCTGTTTGTTTGTTCTTTAATTATTCTACGTCTTTGTTAAACATTTCTTGCATCTTCTCGATCTTTGCCTCCATTGTTTTTCCGAGGTCCTGTATCATCTTCACTATCATTATTCTGGATTCTTTTTCTGGAAGGTTGCCTATCTCCACTTCATTTAGTTGTTTTTCTGGGGTTTTATCTTGTTCCTTCATCTGTTACATAGCCCTCTGCCTTTTCATCTTGTCTATCTTTCTGTGAATGTGGTTTTTGTTGCACAGGCTGCAGGATTGTAGTTCTTCTTGCTTCTGCTGTCTGCCCTCTCCACAATTGATTTTTATATGTTAATTTTGTATCCTGCAACTTTACCAAATTTGTTTATAAGCTCTAACAGTTTTTTGGTAAATTCTTTAGGGTTTTTATATATAACATCATGTCATCTGAAAAAGAAGACAATTTTACTTCTGCCTTTGCAATTTTGATGCCTTCTTTTTCCTTTTTCTTCCCTGTTTTCTCTGGCTAGGACTTCCAGTACTCTATTGAATAGGAATGACAAAAGTACATTTTAAAAGTGTTCAGCTTTGTCCAGTGAATATGATGTTAACTGTGGGCTTGTCATGTTGGTCTTTATTATGCTGAGGTACATACCTGCTATACTTAGTTTGTTGAAAGTTCTAAGCATGAAAGGATGTTGCACTTTGTCAAATATTTTTTCTGTATCTATTAAGATGATCATATGATTTTTATCTTTCATTTTGTTAATGTTGTGCATTACTTTTACTGATTGGCAAATTTTGAGCCATCCTTGCATCCAGGGATAAATTTTACTTGATCGTGGTGTATGATCCTTTTAATGTGTTGAGTATGGTTTGCTGGTATTTTGTTGAAGATTTTGCATCTATGTTTAACAGGGATATTGGCCTGCAATTTTCTTTTCTTGTAGTGTACTTCTCTGGCCTTCGTTTTAGGGTAATGCTAGCCTCATAAAATAAGTTTGGAAGTGTTCCCTCTTTAATGTTTTTTGGAAGAATTTGAGATTGGTATTAATTCTTCTTTAGATATTTTATAGAAATTATCAGTGAAGCCATCTGGTCCTGGACTTTTCTTTATATGAAGGTTTTTTCTTTTTCTTTTTTTTTTTTTTTTGTGGTATGCGGGCCTCTCACTGTTGTGGCCTCTCCCGTTGCAGAGCACAGGCTCCGGACGCGCAGGCTCAGCGGCCATGGCTCATGGGCCCAGCCGCTCCGTGGCATGTGGGATCTTCCCGGACTGGGGCACGAACCGGTGTCCCCTGCATCGCCAGGCGGACTCTCAACCACTGTGCCACCAGGGAAACCCTATATGAAGGTTTTTGATTACCGTTTCACTCTCCTTACTCATTACTGGTTTGTTCAAATTTTTCCCTTCTTCATGATTCATTCTCAGTAAGTTGTATGTTTCTACGAATTTATCCACTTTTTCCAGGTGATCAATTTGTTGGCATATTACTGTTCATAGTAGTCTCTTATAATAGTTTTTTACTTAAAAACTTTAAGAATTTAGTAGATTTACATTTAAAATGATTATTGATAGGTAAGGGCTTACTAGTCCCATTTTGTTAATTATCTTCTGGCTATTTTGTTGATCCTTTGTTCTTTTTTTCCTCTCTGTCTTCCTTTATGATATAATTTTCTGCTTTGATTCCTTTCTCTTTATCTTTTGTGTATCTACTATAAGTTTTTGAATTATATAATAGTTTCCAAGATATAAATAAATATCTTATAATAGTGTATTTTAAGCTGATAACAACTTAATTTGATCTCAAAGCTATACACTTTTATTCCCCTTTCACATTTTTTATTTTTGATGTCACAATTTACATCTTTTTCTACTGCATATCAATTAACAAATTATTGTAGCTATATTTATTTTTAATACTTTTGTCTTTTAACCTTTATCCTAGAGTTACAAGTAATTTATATACCACCATTAGAGTATTAAAGTATTCTGAATTTAACCATATATTTACCTTTACTGGTGGGTTTTATACTTCATTTGTTTTCACTTTACAAATTAGTGTCCTTTCATTTTAGCTGGAAGAACTCCATTTAGCATTGCTTGTAAGGCCAATCTAGTGGTGATGAATTTCTAGTTTTGTTTTTCTGGGAATATCTTTATTTCTCCTTCAATTCTAAATGACAACTTTGCCAGGTAAAGTATTCTTAGTTGGCAGGTTTTTTCTTTCAGCACTTTAAATATATCATCCCACTCCCTTCTGGCCTACAATGTTTCTGCCAAGAAATCTACTGATAGTCTTTTGGGTGTTCCCTTATATGTAACACATCACTCTTCTCTTGCTACTTTCTTAACTTTTGGCAATTTGATTATAAGGTGTCTCAGGGTGGCTGGGAAAGTGCCCACAAGCTCTTTCAGGCTCCAGTGAGGATCCCAGTCAGCTCACACATGCAGGTTGATTAGAAGCCCAACTTTCAGGCAGCACTTGGGAAAGTATGCAGTCTAATCCCTTCCAGGGAAAAACTGAGAGCTTTGCGTTTTTGCCTGCTCGCTCTGATGAACCTAGTTCAGATAGCCTTGGGAATTGCTCACACACCCATGTAAAAATCACCTCTTTGTTAAATGTAGTCCTGAGAAACTGGCAAATTCTGAGCCTCACTGGCTCTCAGATATAAAAGTCGGGGCAGTAGATGTGTGGTCCAAAACCTTCACTCTTTAGACAGAAACAGGGATTTGGTGGTTCCCTCCCAATTGTAAAGTGCTGTGCCAGGTACTTGAACTTGTAGGTTCCTAGGCCCTACCCATCAAAGATTCATCCTCTGGTTGGTCTAGAAATCTGCATTATTTTTCAGATGCACCTCCTTCAGGTTATTATACTTTCAGGTTATTCTGAAGCAAGACAACACTTGGAAAAACTTTTCTCCTTTCCAATCCCATTACCACTACTTAAAATGGAGTCCTTATAATTTTTTGGCTGACTTATATCCAAGTCTCTAAATTTAGATGCTTCACCCCTTTCTAATCTATTTCCAGTCCCTGATCACACACAGTGGGAGGTGTTCACTGTGTAGCCTAAAACACTCCATTGCTCCCCATCACACTGGACAAAGTCCAAACTCTTAACCATGGCATTAAGGCCCTCTGCCACCTAACCCCTGTTTTCTTTCACCCAAAGACCTTTTCACTACCCCCTCCCACTTCTTTTATCACCTTTTCCCCACTTCTCACTGCTACCTTAGCCTGTATTGTGCTTCTTATCCTTCAAGGGTGGCCTTTCTGGGATGAGTTGAGAGCCCCTCCCCTCCATCATCTCACTCCTCCTGTACTTACCTTTTTCAGAGAATCTACTACAGTGTACTATGATGGTTTTCTAATTCATCAAGTCTTTCCACAAGAATGGCACTTTGAGTCAAAGACCCTGTCTTAAGAGAAATGTTTCTTCTCACAGCAGGCTGCCCACAGAGCCCAGGCTGGGTTTCCTAGGGTATATGGAAACCAGTCAGTAGCTATGTCAGCCTGACCCAAGATACGGGCTGCCATTCGTGCCTGGAAATGACAAGAGGTGGAGGTGGGCTCAGTGGCAGTTCTCTAAGCCTGTAGTCCAGCTCTAGAATCCAGCTCTGAGTCTGGCTTTAACTTCAATCTGAAGCATGGGTCTTGGTGAGTCGTGCTGTGCCCTGGCCATAGAGGTTTTGAAGCCTCTATCCCTGAAAGCCCACTCCTAGAATTTAGACACCAAACTCATGGTGTTCCCTGGGTGTGGCCTTCTTAGGAAGGAGCTTGTAGAATAGAAACTAAGCACACAGTTTTCAATGCAGGCAGGATTGTGTTTGGGGACAAACATACCTAAGGTGGGATTTGATTCCCACCTCAGAAATGTACTAGCTGCCTCACCTCAGACAAATTACTTAACATCCCATAGACTCTATTTCCTTATCTGCTATATGGAGATAAATTTTTAAAAATAAAGTCCACATAGATTTGTTCATAGGGCTAAATTACATAATGATTGAAATGGGTTTAACACACAGTGCCAGACATATAGAAAGTGCTCAGTATACAGAGGAGAGGGAAAATTGCTTGGTTTCCTGTTCTGTTCCTGTCCCTAACTTTAGCACCTAGATAAGTCCCTTTGTCTGTGATTCCTTATCTGTACCCTATTCCCCCTACCCAGGGATACAAGGTGTTGCCTCCACACCCTTCTCACTGGAGCTTTAGCTGGCTTCACACCATCTTTCTTAGGCAGGTTTCAACTTGGTTTCTTCACTTGAAAAATGAGAAGGACCAGAATTAATATTCTGAGAGCTTATTGCATGCTAAGACCTTTGCATTTATTATTTTATTTAACAGAAATACCCTGTGAATTTGGTATAATTACGTCTGTTTTTCAGACTAGAAAATTTAAACTAAGTGAGATTACTACAAGTCCACTGTAGCTGGGCTTCCCTGGTGGCGAAGTGGTTGAGAGTCCGCCTGCCGATGCAGGGGACACGGGTTCGTGCCCCGGTCTGGGAAGATCCCACATGCCGCAGAGCGGCTGGGCCCGTGAGCCATGGCCGCTGAGCCTGCGCGTCCGGAGCCTGTGCTCCGCAACGGGAGAGGCCACAACAGTGAGAGGCCCACGTACCGCAAAAACAAAAACAAAAACAAGTCCACTGTAGCTTAGTACAGTAATTTTAAACAATTTTGCTCACTACCCTCTTTTAGGCAATATCTAAAATGTTTCTCATAAGTTTAAAGAGTTGTAAAATACGTACTACCCAGTATATTGCAAATATCGACATTTTAAGCTATTATACTGTTCTTTTAATATAACCATTGGACTCTAAATGCCATAGCAATATATAATGACATGATCAATTTAAAAAATAAAAGGACAGGCTCTTCTTTAACTTTCAGAAAATTTACATTGTTCTTCTTCCCTTGAATTTTATCACAATGCATTATATTTTATGCCCTAGAGTCTTTTATTTGTCCCATTATATTCTTCTCTATAAAAAGAGATGAATATATTTTTTATTTCCTGTATCTATAATACTCCAAGTATAAAATTTTCTTCTGAAATAAATTATCATTATAAATATTAATAGAATCGATTAAACACTAAAATTTTGTTATATATTTGGTTAAATAATTATTAAATATATAAAGTAAATTTTTACTAGAAATGCATCTCTTAACAAGATGGTTAGGATTTTATTTTAATCAGTTCCAGTATCTATGGACAAAGCTACTTATTACTAAAATGAAAAAAGTACTCAGATGCAATTCTATTCCTATTTTAAAATTATTTAATAGATGTAAGAACTATGATACCTCATTCATGTAAAAAGTGAGAATGGGAGTGGAAGAAATTTTGTCATAGTAGTATCTTTGAACTACTTCTGAGTTAAATGCCAGAAAGCACCTAATGATATAAGCTTCAAAAATAATTTTTAGTGATCTATAGAAAATATCTTGATTAGATCCTTTGTCAATTTTGTTGAATACAAATAATTGGAAACCACTTGACTTGCCAAAGATTTTTTAATCCAATCTTCAGAAATTTACTTTCTCAATCCAAGCACCAAAAATTCCAAATAATCCTTTTCTCATACCACAAGTTTTTACACTCCAAGAAAATGAAGCATAGTAAATAAAAGATAATTCTTTGCTTCCAAAATGATTCTATTTTTCTTCAGATATGCTGGGCTCTTTTATATGAGTCAATTTGAGTAGATGGTATTTTGAAACTCTTTATCCAGATTTGGAGTCAACTAATCACTTTTCTGTCTGATTGAATCTTGTATTTATTTTTCAAATTCTTTTCAGTTGGCTCTAGATATATCTCTAAAGATACTTTAATGTCTTTTCCTCAAGCATGTAAATTCCACTCATTCTTTATTTCACCACAACTTTTAAGTTGTGGTAATGATAGTGAGTACAAAATAAAAAGTAGTTCTATAGCTACACATAAATGTGCGTATGTTTGTGTGTGTGTGAAAAAAATGAAGTCAGCAATTTGCAGAATTTGTGTGGAGTTTGCTTTTACACTCTTTAGTTAAGTGGCATTGAGGTGATCATTTAGTGCTTGGTAGAAGCTTTAATAAAAAGGGTCAAAGTAGTCATGAAAATCAGTATCTTTCTAATGACATTTAGACATTTAATGATGCCCCAAGCAAGCTATATCATCTGTGTGGTTTGTAAAGCAGTTACTTTTTGTTTAAGATTATTTGAAAGTTTTACTGTAATTATTTTTTATTCACTAGGTAATGAAATATTTACAAGGTTGAACCTCCTAATGCTTTAAACAAACAAACAAACAAACAAAAAACCTTGATGGCACTAATAGACTTTTAAGGGGAGGGGAGAAATTACTTCAAAGCTGTAAGGAGCTTTCTTTTTCAAATTGTGGTCAAAATCACACATTTTAATAAATCCTATAAGGGAAAAGACCAGAGTTCTGGCAGAAAAATAACAGTGGAGTCCTAATTCAGATTGGGGAATAAGAGAAGGCCTCTCTAAGAACCCAGTGATAAACAGGCTTCAGAAAATGATGGAAAGAAATATCTAAACCTCAAACAGGGGGGAAAAAAATTCTCAGATAGAGTGAGAGAAATACCAAGGACAATTCACTCAAAGAAAACAATCCAGAAAATAAGCAAGAACTGTCAAAGGATGCAGTCTGAAAAATAACACAGCATGAGATACAGAAACAAATTACCTACAAGTGCTGAGCTTTACAGAACTGCTTAGTAAACATGAATTCAGTAAAATGAGAGCTTAAAGACTAAATGGAAAATGAAGTATCAGAATGGAAAGAAAAACAGAAATTTTAAAGCTAAAGAAATAAAAGGAGATCCAAACAACATTATCTGTAAACTAGAAATTGCATGGACAGGACAGATACAGCTAAAACTCAGATGAAGGCAGAAGAAAAACTAAATATAATAATGAGGAATGAATAGAAAGAAAAACAGAGAATAAAACAAATGATATTAAAAAAAATAGAAGTCAAAGAAAGACTATCTCATATTAAGATATTCAGATGTCCCTTAAATGGTGAACCCAACAAAGAGAATATATATATATTTTTTTCCTTGCAATAAAAAAATCTGCAAATCAAAATCTGTAGATTAAAACAGTATACCACATACACCCCCCCAAAAAATTATACAGGGCATCAATGACAGATCCCGATTATTATTGAACTTTAAGGATAAAAACAGAAGTCTTCAGATACGTGAGCAAAAAATAAAAATAAAATAATTTATAAGTAAGCTCGAGGGACTTCCCTAGTGGCACAGACGATAAGATTCTGCACTCCCAATTCAGGGGGCCTGGGTTCGATCCCTGGTCAGGGAACTAGCTCTCACATGCATGTTTCAACTAAGAGTTCACAATGCCACAATTAATGAGCCCATAAGCCACAATTAAGGAGCCTACTTGCTGCAGCTAAGACCTGGTGCAACCAAATAAATTAATTTTTTTTAAAAAAGTGAGCTGGATATCAGACTGACTTCTCACAGTAACATTCAATAGCAGAAGACAATGGAGAAATGCCTATAAATTAAAAGTGGAAAATGGATGTGACTCACAAAATTAAACCCACATAAGTTGTCTTTCAAGTAAAAAGGTTAAGAGATATTTTCAAATATGAAACTCTCTGGACACAGCACCCATGAGCCCCTCAACAAAAAGCACTTCAGACTGATAAAATGAGCTAAGCAAAAGCTGATTCAAAGTTAAGAACCCAAAGAGGTAAAATGACAAGTGATAACCACCATATGAACATAGAACTAAAACTAAGCCACTAGGAAAAAATTATTTCAGAAGACAACAAAAATACCATGGTTTGGGCTTACAACCATGAGGGAGTAAATGGTTTGGGACTTACTCTTCAATCATAAACAATTAAAAACCTGGCCAAATACATATAAAATAAATGATTGGACAACATTGGACAACAACCAGTGAAGGGTTATGATCCCTGAAAGAAAAGAAAGAAATAAATGATATGTGTCATGCAATAGCTCCAGCTTTCAGAAAGTAGACAATTTCTGGCCCATGAGTGCAGGAAGCGGGAACTCAAAGTCTGAATAGTCTTCTCTGAGTTGAGGAGACAGATATTAGAGTTTAGGGTGGTTAAGGCAATTAGAACTTGCAGAGTAGAATATTACAGAGAAGGTGGTAGTAGAATATTCAGAAGAAGTCTCAGATATCTGAATACGGATATCTGTCAGCCTTTGACTTAATACTAATCTGTCCACGCACAACATAAAATTCAACAAGACTGCATGAAGGACGATGTGTGGAGAAAAAACAATTACCAAAAGTGAAAGCCAAAAGCCCATAGTTTATACAGGGCCAGGACTATTGAAGTTCCTTCCCACCAGAGCAGAAAGACTTTGTTAAATACACATGGCATTTACTTGTGACCCTAGAAGAGTCACATATGGGGCTAAACTGGTAATATAGGAATATCTACTCTAGTCACATCGTTAAAAAGCTTTAAAATAAGTGTAGAAAATATCAAACTAAATCATGAGTAATTTAATTGCTTACTAGAATAAAATCCACACCTTTAAAGAAACACAGCAAATCCAGCACTTAACAATGAAATATTTACAATGTCCAGCAACCAACTAAAATGGCTAGACGTGCAAAGACAGAGAAAAATGTGACCAAGGAAAAAATTAGTTTTATAGAAACAGATGCATAAATGATAAAATTGATGGAATTAGTAACAGTAATGATAAAATAACTTTTATAAATATGTTCAATATGCTTGAGAACTTAAATAAAAATGTGAACATAATGAGGGAAGAAATGGAAGAATTTAAAAAATAAAACCAAATAGAACTGCTAGGGAAGAAAAATAAAATACATGAAGTGAAAATTACACTGAATTAAATAAACCATAAATTAGACATAAAAGATAAAGAAGGTTAGTGAACTAGGAGACAAAGCAATAGAAAATATCCAAAATGAAGTACTCAGGGGAAAAAAATAAATAGGAGAGTGTAAGTAATCTGTGAAACAGTATCGAGCAGTCTAGCACACATGTAATTGGGGTCTTAGAAAGAGATGAAAAGGAGAAGAGAAAAAAATTCTTGAAGGGATAATAGTAAAGTTTTAAAATACACAAAACTAAACCATGATAATATTGAAAGAAAAATAAATCTAAAATTATAGCTATAGATTCCAAAACTCTTCTCTCAGTAATTAATATTAAAAGTACAGAAATCAATAGGAATATAGAAGAATTGAATGACACTATCAAAGAACTTGAACTAGTGGACATTTCTAGAAAACTACCCATCAGTAGCAGACTATATCTCCTTTTTAAGTACTCATGGAGCATTTATCAATATAGAACAGATGCTAGGCCATTAGCTAAGTCTCAATACATTTTAAAAGACTGAAATCAAAAGGGAATTAAATTAGAAATTACTAACTAAAAAGAAATCTCAAAATACCCAAATATTGGGGGATTAAATTTTATAATTCATGTGAACCCATAGCTCAAAGAATAAATCATAGGGAAAACAAGAAAATATTCTGAACTAAATCATAATTAAAATGCAGCACATAAAAGAGGATTCATGTAAAGCACTCAGAGAGGTAAACAATTTGTTTCCATATTCAAATAATTAACAACTGGGAATTGAAATTTACAATAACATCAACAAATGTAAAACACTTACAGACAAACTTTTAGTGAAAACTACAAAACACTCCTGAGAAGGTCTAAAGAAGTCCCAAATAAATGAAGAGATGTATCGAATTCATGGATTGGAATAGACAATATCACTAAGATTTTAATTCTTCCCAAGTTGATCTATAAATTCAGTGCTATGCCAATCAAACTACCAATAGAATTTTTTTCAAAATTGACAATTTAAATGGAACTGTAAAGGAGCTAGACTAGCCAAAACCATTATGAAGAAGATTCAGTTGGGAAGACTTACGCTACCTGATTTCAAGACTTAATATAAAACTACAGTAATTATAACAGTGTGGTGATGTAGTGAAGATAATCATATAGAACAAAACAACCAAATAGATAATCCAGAAATAGACATACATATGTGGTCAACTGATTTTTGACAAAAGTTCCGGTCAATTCAATGGGAAATTGATAATCTTTTCAACAAATGGTGCTGGAACAACTGGCCAACCATATGGTAAAAAAAGAAATCTTGATCTCAAAGATACTCAAATATTAACTTCAAGTAGAACATAGACCTAAACATAAAAACTAAAGCGATAAAATTTAACGAAAACATAGGAGAAAATCTTGCAAGCTTGGAGTAGTTGAAGATTTCTTTAAATAAGGTACAAAAAACATGAAACATTGGACTTTATAAAAACTAAAATCTACTTTTTGAAAGGCAGCATTAAAATAAAGCCATAGGCTGGCAGAAAATATTCATGATACATATATCTGACAAAGGACTAGTATCCAACATATATAGACATATAAAGAACTCTTACAATTCAATGTTAGAAGACAAAATCTCAATTAAAAAACGGCAAAAGATTTGAAAAAACACTTTACAAAAGAAGCTATGCAAATGGCCAATAAGCACATCAGAAGTAGCTAATGTCATTAGTCATAAGGAAAATGCAAATTAAAACCACAATCAGATACAAAATCAGGAGAATGGCTAAAATTTTTAAAAATGAACAATGCCAAGTGTTTGTGAGGATGCAGAGAAAGTAAAATCCTTGTACATAGTTGGTGGGAATGTAAAATGTTATAATAATGGAAAATGGTTTAGCACCTTCTTGTAAAACTAAACATATACTTCCCATATGACCTAGCAACTACACTCTAAGTATTTATCCAAGAAAAATTAAAACATATTTTTACACCCAAAAAAATATATACAAGAATGTTTACAGGAGTTTTTTTTTTAATGACAGACAAAAAAAGCAAACAGTTAAATGACTATCAGTAAGTGAATGGATAAACAAAATATGGCATATTCATACAATGAACTACACTCAGCAGTAAAAAGAAACAAACTACTGATACACATAACATGGATAAGTTCCCAAAAGAAGCCAGATAAAGGAGTGGATACTGTACGGTTCCATTTATTGGAGACTCTAGAAAACTAATCTAATCTATGACAGATAGCAAATCACTGGTTGTAGGGTGTAGGAAAGAGGGATTGGCTGGGAAAGGGAAGAAAGAACTTTGGCGGTGATGGAAATGTTTTATATCTTGAATATGTTGGTGATGATACGGGTGTATACATTTGTCAAAACTCATCAAACTATATTTTTAAAATGAGTGCATTTGATTATATGTGAGTTAGACCTTAATAAAATTGAGGGGAAAATGGCAAAGGGATATATAACATCTTATTCTCAATAAAATTTCTCCTAAAATTATGTGGCACATTTTATGCAAGGCTTTGCTTTAAATATGCGTATTTCAAACTTTCTTTTAATTAAATTTTGTTTTCCTACTGGAAAGGAACATGCAGTAAAAAAAAAAAGGAAAATATAGTTTCATACTTTTAGGACAGTGAAAATACTCTGTATGATATAGTGGCAAATATTTGTCGTTGTATTTTTGTCCAAACCCACAGAATGTATTAACACCAAGAGTGAACCCTAAGGTAAACTATGGACTTTGGGTGATTATGATATATCAATGTAGGTTCATCCTTGGTTAAAAAAAAAAAAAGTACCTTTCTGGTGAGTGATGTTAACAATGGGGGAGGCTAGTGTGTGTGGGGGCAGACGGCTGATGAGAAATCTTTGTACCTTCCTCTCAACTTTTTTGTAAACCTAAAACTGCTCTAAAAATTAAATGTTCTAAAAAAATTAATAGAACTCTTTACCTAAGAAAAGGTACATTTTACATTTTACTCTATGTAAATTATAACTCAGTAAAAGAAATTAATGGGGAAAAAAGTATAGCTTCAATTCATAATAATTTATGATCACTTTGTTAAATAAATATCTGCAATTCAGCTCTTTCTTCAGCTTATTTTTTCTATTCAATTCAACTATGATAAATATAATACATTTAAAAGGCATGTACAGTATGATTCTAGTTTATAAAACTGTTTTTATGTATCTACTTAACCTACCACCTACGTATCCATAGTTTTGTCTGATTATGGGTATAAAGTTGTGTTTGGAATTATTCCTACCAACTGCTAAACCTTGTTATTTCTGGCCATTTTGAATAAACTGTTGCTTTCTTTGTATTCTATGTTACTTAAAATTTTTTCTTAATATACAAACAGCTCATACAGCTCAACATCAAAAAAACTAACAAGCCAATCAAAAAATGGGCAGAAGACCTAAACAGACATTTCTCCAAAAGAAGGCATACAGATGGCCAAGAGGCACATGAAAAGATGCTCAACATCCCTAATTATTAGAGAAATGCAAATCAAAACTACAATGAGGTGTCACTTCACATCAGTCGGAATGGCCATCATCAAAAATTCTACGAATAATAAATGCTGGAGACGGTGTGGAGAAAAGGAAACCCTCCAATACTGTTGATGGGAATGTAAATTGGCACAGCCACTATGGAAAACACTATGGAGATTCCTTAAAAAATTAAAAATAGAGTTACCATATGAGCCAGCAATTTCACTCCTGGACATATATCCGGAAAAGACAAAAACTCTAACTTGAAAAGATACATGCACCCCAGTGTTGACAGAAGCACTATTTACAATAGCCAAGACATGGAAGCAACCTAAGCGTCCATCGACAAATGAATGGATAAAGATGTGGCATATATATATATACAATGGAATATTTCTCAGCCATAAAATATAGTGAACTAATGCCAGTTGCAGCAACATGGACGGACCTAGAGATTACCATACTAAGTGAAGTCAGGAAGAGAAAGACAAACATCATAGAATAACACATATACGTGGATTCTTAAAAAATGATACAAATGAACTTATTTCCAAAACAGAAAAAGACTCACAGACATAGAAAACAAATTTATGGTTACCAAAGGGGAAAGGTGGAGAGGAGGGATAAATTAGGAATTTGGGATTAACATATACATGCTACTATATATAAAATAGATAAATGACAAGAACCTATTGCATAGCACAGGGAACTATATTCAATATCTTGTAATCTATAATGGAAAGAATCTGAAAAAGAATATATATATGTATATGAATATAAAAAGAAAAAATATATATGTATGTGAATATATTATATATACATATATGTAAGAATATATATATTATATATATCTGAATCACTTTGCTGTACACCTGAAACTCAGACAACATTGTAAATCAACTATACATCATTTAAAAAAAAAAGAATAACGTAAAAAAACAACAATATAGAGGTTAGCCACATCAGGCCCTGGCTCCTAAAACGGATGAGGATGATCTTATCTGCCC
>NW_020174438.1:76353-209003 GCF_003031525.2 Neophocaena asiaeorientalis asiaeorientalis
ACTGGCTTAGTGTGGAAAAACTACAGGTGGGTCTTTAGGCTCTCTTTCAACAAAGATTCCCCAGGGGCCTGGATCTTACAGTACTACTCAGGCCTCATGAAAACAGTTCATCAGTACTGGATTCACCCTGTTCTCAGTTAAGTGACAATCCTGAATTCTAGCCAGCTGCCCTACGAAGATACAGTATCCTCTAGGGAAGACGAAAATTAGGGCTTAATGTAATGATGGGCTCAGTTGCTCGGGGCCTCTTAACAATACTTCCAAAAACCCCTCCCTCCCTTTTCCAATCCTTTTAAGGAACATAAGCATGGATTTAAAAAAAAAAAAAAAAAGAAAGAAAAAAAGTTAAACTTAAAGGAAAGGTATGTTAAAACTAGAACTTGCTATTATGTAGAATGGGAGCTTAAGCCATTTTTATTTGAATATTAAGTAAAAGAATGACCCAAGAGGCCTGGGGACTTTGGGACACTTGGGTTACATTTTAAAAAGCAAAAAACAAAAACAAAAACTCTTTATTAAAAAAAAAATAACCAGAACTTGTGATTGACCAGAAAGGTAAAGATATATGACCATATTTAAATAATTCTACTTAATCACATCTACAATGTTTGATGGCTCCGGAGGGCAAAATGACGTGCCAGGAATATCATTACATCTTCCTCCAACGTACAGATATTAGAAAAGAAAACAGATGAAGTCTCTATCATTTTCTTGATTTCTTTTTTTACTTATTTTTATAAATAATACTTCACCAGTAAGTTAATCTTCATAAGAAATGCCTCTAAATCTCTCCTGCCTGGGCTTCTCAATATTTTTCTTTAATGGACAGGAAATTAAATACCTTATTCTCAGTCACATCAGGACATGGAAGTCCCCTTTTCACAGTACAGAGATATTGCCTGACCTCTGTTTACTTTAAGGCTTAAGCAGCCAGAAACTTCTGATACATCTGATTTGGTGTCTGGGAAAGGAAAAAGAGTAGAAAAAAATATTCTAATATGGGCACTAAATGATTCCCATTACCAGCACTGATGAATTATTTATCCTGAAGCCCTATAATCCCCTGGGGGCAAGTCCATGTACATCATATCTCATCATTGTGCCCAGCACACAGTTGTGCTCAATAAATCTAATTTGACTGAGTGAATAAATACATTTCTCTCATTAAATATGGAGATTGTAGAATTGTCATTCCTGTGATTTACCCACTTTCATTTAGGACATATGTCATACCCCTACAGTGCTAAAACATCCAAGTAAAAAGAGCAAAAAACTTGACTATTTTAACTGAGAATCAAAAAAGGTCTAGAATCTGTACTGTCCAAAACAGTACCCACTAGCTATGTGGCAATTTATATTTAAATTCAATAACATTTAAAAATCAGTTGCCCAGTTGCCCTAGCCAATATCAAGTGTTCAATAACTACACGTGGCTAGTGGCTATGGCATCAGACAGCACAAGTACAGAATATTTACATCATTACAGAAAATTCAGAGTTTTGCTGGATAGAAAATTCTAGATGATTGCCTAAAATTTTTTGATTTCCTTTTTATGTTCCATGCTTTTATAAATACATCAGGAGTTCAAGACCTTTTCTAAGTATGTGGTAGAGTTCCTTGAGGGAAGTGATTTGGGAAGTAAAGATTTTCTGTAACTTGGGCTTATGAAAATGACTCCAAGATTGAAGAGAGCTTGTTAATACACACTGAAGTAGATCTAGTATTCCCTGAGGGCAGAATCCTTTTCTTGTTCATTTTTCTATTTCCAGCAGATAAAAAATTGCACTTAGTAAAGGATGAATAATGATAAATATGTATCCTAATAAATTACACATTCTCATTCAAATACTTCACATACCTCTCATATTTGACATATTTATTTCAGATATCAGAGGTGTAGTAGATTCTGTTGCCTAGAGGATAAAGGGCAGCTTTATCTTTTTATGGGATCTGTCTTCCTTCTTTTCACCTCCAGTGCAGTCTATTTCTCCTGTCTTCTATAGTACTAGGTCTCATCTAATGATGATACCATCACAGAGTTTACACTGACTGACCACATACCCTAGACTAATGACGTATATATTAGGCAACAATAAGATCTATTGTTGCCTATGGTCTGAAATGTTTGTGTCCATACACAATACCCAATGTGATGATATTAGTATGTGGAGCCTTTGGGAGATACTTAAGCCATGAGATTGGAGCCCTCATAAATGGAATTAGTGCCTTATAAAGAGGCTCCAGAGAGATCCCTATCCTCTTCCACCATGTGAGGACACAGCAACAAGAGAACCATATATTTAACCAGGAAGCAAACCCCCACTTGACCATGCTGGCACCTTGATCTTGGACTTCCAGAATACAGGAATGTGAGCAATAAATTTCTGTTGATTACTAGCTGACCAGTCTGTGGTAATTTGTTACAGAAGCCCAAATGGACTAAGACACTATCCATACTGGTATCCTTCTGAGAGTGAAAGGGGGTGGTATTAATAGCCCCACTGGGACACTAAGCATAAGCCAAGGTCACCCAACTGGTTTTGCGGTAGAGCCTTTGGAAGGTGATTAGCTCTTGAGGGTGGAGCTCTCATGAATGGGATTAGTGCCCTTACAAAAGAGACCTTAGACAGCTCCTTTGCCCCTCTGCCATGCGAGAAGACAGCCATCTATGTATGAACCAGCAAGTGGGCTCTCACCAGACACCAAATCTGCCAGTACCTTAATCTTGGACTTCCCAGCCTCCAAAATGGTAAGAAATAAATTTTTGTTGTTTAAAAGCCACCCAGTCCATGGTAGTCTGTTACAGCAGCCTGAACAGACAAAGACATAAGTGTATCTTTGTCTTTAATTTTTTGACCTCTAGATGTCTATTTTTCCTGGAATTCTAGACCACAGTTTCAATAAGATTCATTGATTAACATAAGCCATGTTTTACAATTGTTTTGGCAACAATTACAAAGGTTTATATAACAAAGGTCTATATAATAGTCCCAAATCAGGATTTCTTCACTGCCCCTCAAGCTGCCTGATGTTCCAAGATAAGGCCTTTGGTCAGGATGCTGTCAAAATAAGTAACAGCCTAGGGTCAGGCCATTAGAAAGTTCCTATGAGAACACCATTCAGATTGGACCTTACGTGAAGAAGGAGGCAGCAGAAGGAGGGAGAAGATCCAAAAAGGATGATCCTGAGGTCATCCTTGCCTGAAATCCACATCAGTAAACTCTAATCTAACCATAATATCGATCAGGAGAGGATCCTTGGTCAGAGCATTTTTTAAACTTCAAAAGAGATTGATTTCCATTCTGTAAATACCTCCAGTTCACTTAAATTAAGGAGCATTCCTTCTTTGGCATTCTTCCCTTGGCTACATTAGCAAAGGGGAACTTGATCCATGGCTCAAGCAGTCTAACAGCACTGATGAGATGCCTCCTCCCCCATCCTCACCTCCCCTTGGGGGATAGTAAGGAGGGGTGGTCTCAAGAATCACTAAAAGTCTCTCGGAACATAAAGCTTTCCTTGTAATCATATATTATGTTCTCTCAGTGCTCAGAAAATAGAAACAGCTCCCTACATTTGCTCTTAGAGTGACAGAAAACAGTTGATAATGTTTGTCTATGGATTTGATCACAACGAGGATGTTTTGTGAAAGATGAAGTGAAAGACTTCACTGTTTCATGGCAAAGATCCCATCTTCAGGATGCAGGGTGGGATGGGTGTCTGGAGAAATGTGAATACCCTGTCTAGGGCTCTGACATTTCTGCGTGCAGAATGGTAACACTTACAGTAGAGAAGAGTGCAGCAGTGAGAGCCTCTTTCTTGCCCTTTGAAAACCGTCCCTCCAAGACTCATCCTGAGGAGCAGCATCAGGTGAGAGTGTCTCCTGGGCTCCTTGCCAGTTCTTGGATGGCTGTGGCTCTGGCCTGGGACTTGGTGCTTGCCCCCACAGAGCTCCTGCAGTGCAGAGTGCACAACCAGCACAGATGTGCCTCCTTTGCACATTCCATTATGTGCACTCAGAGTTGTGTTTCACCACAATGGAGGATAGTAAGAGCCTGAGGTGGGACAACCTAGTTGATCATCTCAATTACAAAATTACATATGAGAACATAACACATTCCTGAGTAGTGATAAATAGAAAAGTGAGGGTTTTGTTCTCTACTGGATAGTCATAACCGTAAGGTACCAGAAGGCCAAAGGTAAAGTTGGTAAAGGATCATTTATGTGTTAAGATCTGAAAAGCCCTTCCAGCACTAAGAGAAAAAACACTTTCTCTCACTGATAGATGGAGTTCCATTATTAGAGATCCACTCCTTTGGTTTAAGCCTTAACTGTGACAGGCTGAGAATATTCACAGCACTTGGCTATTATAATGAAAATGGTTTCTTCCAACTCTCCCAGTCAACTGGAAAACAAAAACACCACCCATACTTCTTTTGCACTGCCTTTGTTCCTTTGTCAAAGATCAGATGATTATATTATGGGGGGTCTATTTCCAGGCTCTCTATTCTGTTCCATTGATCTATTTGTCTATTCTTTCACCAATACCACACTGTCTTGATTACTGTAGCTTTATAGTAAGTTTTAAAGTCAAGCAGCATCAATCCTCCAACTTTGTACTTCTCCTTCAAGATTGCGTTGACTATTCTGGTTCTTTTGCTTCTCCTAATAAACTGTAGAATCAGAGACTTCCCTACTGTTCCAGTGGTTAAGACTGTACTTCCACTGCTGGGGGCATGGGTTTGATCCCTGGTCGGAGAACTAAGATCCCGCATGCCGCATGTCACAGCCAAAAATAAATAAACTGTAGAATCAGTTTGTCAACTTTCATAAAATAGCTTGCTGGAATTTAATTGGGACTGCATTGAATCTGTAGATCAACTAAGTTGGGAACAGCTGACATCTTGACAATATTGAGTCTTCCTCTCAATGAACATGGAATATTTCTCCATTTATTAGCTATTATTTGATTTCTTTTATTAGTTTTGTAGTTCTCCTTATACAGATCTTGTACATATTCTGCTAGCTTTATAACTATTTCATTTTGGGTAGTGCTAATGTAACCAGTATTATGTTTTTAATTTCAAATCCCACTTGTCCATTGTTGGTATATAGGAAAAAAACTGACTTCTGTATGTTAACTTTGTATTTTGCAACCTTGCTATAATCACTTATTAGCTCCAGGAGGAGATTTTTTTTGTTTCCTTTGGGTGTTTTTTTGTTTTGTCTTTCTTTCCAACCTGTATACCTTTTATCTCCTTTTTACACTAGCAAGGACTTCCAGTATGACTCTGAAAAGGAGTAGTAAAACAGGGCATTGTTGTACCTGCTCTTAGTGGGAAAGCTTCGAGTCTCTCACCATTAAGTATAAAGCTACTGCAGGGTTTTTGTAGTCTTTATCAAGTTGAGGAAGTTCCCCTCTATTGCTAGTTTTCTGAGTTTTTATCATAAATGGGTGTTGGATTTTGTCAAATGCCTTTTCTGCATCTATTAATACTATCATGTGATTTTTCTTTTTTAGTCTGTTAGTGTGATGGATTACATTGATTTTTCCCACACTTCCTTAAAGGCAGTGTCTGAATGCAATTTTTTTCCAATTAGATATCTCATGTGAGAATTGGAAGGCAGAGTCAGAGAGTTCTATCTTCCTGCTCTTCTGTTTTCTGCTGGCAAGCAGTCAAGAAGACAGGGGTTCGACAGCAGCATCCCTGGATCCAGGATGTCACTGGTGTTGAAAGGTAGCTGTGGCAGCACCAGGGCAGCGTCCTGATCCCTGAATCACAGGCTCCATGGGGCTTTTTTCATGTCTACAGTTCAAGTGTGTGGACTTCTCAGTCTCCACCTTTTGGTTATGGTAAATGTAGCATCTTCCGGAACTATACACATTATTTTTTAACATCTAGTTCCTGTATGAAATGCCTTTCTGCTTAAAATATCTAGAGTAGCTTCTGTGTGCTTCTAAAACTGACCAGGGACCATCATAGATGTGGATAAGCATGCTTACTGAAGAGAATGGATGAAACAGTGTGAGGGAATAAAATTCCTCATGAGGGCATGAGCTGTAAAACATAGGGAGAAAACAAGGTATCAGCCCCATTTTATATTTGACTGAAAGGTGGCTTCCTTGAAGACTGCTTCTTCCAGAAGCACTTACCAGCAGCTCAGGCTGGTGTTCCTCTCAAAATTAAAATACAATAAGCATTATCAATGTCTCCCAACTAACCTCCAAGTAAATCTCATTGCCATCACACAATGTCCTTCAGTTGTTCTTTTTTCTTCTATACCCACCTCCTTCATCCCTCCCACCCCCATTTTGATAAAATAAAAGAATAAGACTGGAAGGTGCCTCACAGCTATTTTAGTTTATTTACTACTTTCTAGACTTATAAAGAGGCCAAATCAGTAGAATGACTTTCCTAATATAAGCTATACATGATCTAATGACCACCTATGTTCCAACATTACCCCACACCTAGTAGGACTGTAGAGAAGTAAATAAATGCCAGAGGGTTACTCTAGACATTTCATGATTCAGGGTCTCTGTCCACTTCTGTCTGGTCTTTTCATCACACAATTTGTGTTACTCCACGATTCATCCCAGGATCCTTCCACAGGTAACACCGCATGGTTTCAGTCCGGGGACTCTGCTCCACTCTCCCCTCACTGAGGCGGGCTCCAGTCTCTGTCTCCTGCGGCACACGTGCTTAGGTCAATTTCGGGATGCTGGAGCTCCCCAGGCACCACCCACAGAGCAGGACGCAGGAATGGCTTTGTGCGGACAGTGCGCTCATGGATCACATCCCTCGCCTAATGGTCCGTGGGAAATGGGTTCGGAACCTGGGCCAGCACAAGCGGATGGCAAACAGATGCAGTGACTGAGGGGCAGGTAACCGTTAAACGCAAGCCCCAGTGGCAGGTTCTGGGAGCTTTTTTCCCCCATTTAAGTCCTGGGTTCCAAATTAAGACTCTGCCAGCTTCCTTCTCACAGGGTACTCTTTGCCAAAGGTACTCTTTGAAGCAGCTGAGCAGTAGAATTTGGTTCTTCAGTTTCTCAGGGATTCCAACCACAGAGATATGTCCTCCCTACCCACCTCCCCCAACCAGGTATGAGCAAAAGCCCCACACCAGGAGGACAGCTCTGGGTTGCACAGTGGGAAAAGCTGTGGTGACAGGTACTCGGAGTCTGTCCTCCAGGAGTCCTGGCCAACAGGTTGTATGTGAAAATGTGTGGAGTGACAGGGAGGGGGCTATGGACTGAGACCTCCTCACCCAGTTGTCCCACTAGGTTTCTTTGCTAAGTCAAGCATGCTACAGGCTTACTGGATCTTACAGCAGTCCACTTGGCTGAGAAGGAAATGATGGTGAAGGGAAGTGACATGTCCAACCTGAAGTCAGGATGCCAGGGAGTTAGAGTCAGAGACAGAATCAGAGCCTGGGTCTGTGGGCTCACAGAACTTGAACTGCTGCAGGTGGTGATGTCATTTTTCCCTTGCAGAAAGGTGCCATGGGCTTCTGGAAGTTCCCCCCGTTCCTGGTCCTCAGCATTCTAGTCCTGAACCAGGCAGGTATGCTCCAGGCAGTGCCATTCAGGTGAGACAGCCCTGCCAGGAGCACTCTCACCTCCTATGGCCTCTGGAATCATACAGTTCTGTGTTCTCAGTTGTGCTTGTGCTGAATCTTTAGCAACTGGCTCCTGGTGGGTGGAGGTGGGGGGATGGGTGGTGGTAATGTACAAATGTACACTTATATATAAGTTTATCATAAAAAGATGTGTGGCACACAGTTTACAAATAGACATAACATATACAGTACTAGTTATAAATTTCATATAACTCATTGAACCTCACAACATACTTTTGTTGCTTTTTATCAAACACTTTTATCTTTAGCAAAGCTATTTACTAACTTAACCATAATTTGAGAAATGGATTTCATCCTAGTCTGCTAATTACTTGGCCAATAAATTTGTTATTAAATCTGATATGTGATCTACTCAACTAATTTCTCATCCTCATTCAAATTATATTTATTAAACTGAAACCATTTGCAGATTCAAATTATCATTATCATTTAATTTTTAATAATGGCTGCACTTAAAACACTAAGCTCAAAAAATTCCTGAAAATCTAACCATCAGTTGCCAGCAAACTATTTCTTTGAGGTCACACCAGAGCCTAACTCCTGGTGAAGCAGCATTTTGGGATAGACAATGGCCTCATTTCTTCCATTGGCAGTTGGGGCAGCCACATCCTCAGGGGAAGATACAGAAACCAGGAAACCTGGCTGCTAATCCTGGGGGTGGGGGTAGGCAGGGACTCAGAGCCAGGATTGTGCTTGCTCCCCTTCCCTAGGTGGGCCTTGGAGAATGGCTTTGATCCCGCTACACTCACCAATAAGGAAATGCGCCTCCTACTGGCTGCAATGATGAACGATTATGTGCAGATGAAGGCCTGTGAGCTGAAGCAAGAGACAGGAGGGCTTCAGGTTAAGGCTCTGCCCTCTGCTCAGCACTTACCCTCTCCCCTGGCTTACCAGGAAGATGTATCCTGACAGGTAGGAGAGAACATAGCTGGATAGGCAGCCAGCAAGCAGTCACTGTTCACCTTGGCCTGGGGCCCACCTCTTCTACAGGCTCCACTGAAGACAGAGGCCATGTGAAGGAACTATGGTTGCACCACATGTACAAAGATCCCTTTCTAAAAGCTGTGGGGGAAGCTGTGGAACTCCTCACTCCGGAAATTGTCTGGCAGTACTGAGGATACCTCCCAGCACTGGAGGAGTTTAGCCTCGTAAAGCCAGGGAATGAATCCCATGTATCTCAGGGGATTCTATAAATCTAGCCCCTCCTTGTTAACCTGCACATGATATTCTTTCACAGCTGCAAGGCATCTTCATTGCACATTTGCAAGGTGAAGCCAGAGCCCTTACAAAGGATGTTGTCAGGTAGCACAGTGTCTGAGGTAGGTCCAGGGCCTTTAGATGTGTAGAATCTGTGGAGATGTGCATGTTCTCACTGGACCAGACACCCTTCCCCAGCCTCACCTCCTTGTGCACCCTGAGCTTGGAATTCACACCAGCTCCTGACCTGGCCATACCTGGGCAGAGGTATGTGCTGCACCTGTATCTGCCCTAAGAACCTCTCTGCAGAGCAAGAAGGACTGAGCAGCATGTGGAATGCCAGAAAAGGTCACCCCTTCCCCCCGCAGCCCTTCCCCACACTGCCCTGGCTCAGTGAACCTCTGTGTTCTCCTAATGGAGGATGCATGAGCCGCCCCCATTCCTGCCACTCTGCTTTTGTTCCAGGTGCCCTCTCCCTATTCTAACCTTCTGCATGACTGCCTGCAGGGGCAGCCCTGGTGCATGGTATTGTCTAGCCTGACTTTTCCCTGTAGCCTGGACAGGTCCAGAACTAAGCAGTGCAATAATCTGAGCACCTGTGTCCTGGGCACATACACATAGGACCTCAATAAGTTTTACACATTCCCCTTAACTAAAACTGGGGTCAGAATGCCTGGCAAGAAATGGGTCATGGCCAGAGTATTGGAGAAAGACCATGACCCCTCATGTTGGCATGCCTCAAGGGGCCTACTCAACCTCTTCCTCTCCTTTCTAATTCCTTTGTTCCTGTAACTTGATGCATGTGGTCTTCTCTGGTTGCTCTTTGGGCTAGTATCAGTGGCATTCTTTGTGGCAGTGGATGTCTGGAACATCAGATGGGAGGAGGGAGAGCAGGCCAGAGAGAATCATTCAGGAAGAGATCAGGAGAGAGAGGGCAGCCCTGTAAGTACCTGCGGATTTCATAGCAGAGCTTCTCAGTCCTGCTTCTGAACATGCCTTTCATTGGGGGAATAATAGTATATTTCTAAAAACCCCTGAGCTGTGGTGGTTATTGCTCTGGCCACATCTCACACTTCATGGATACAGGGACCTGTCTGGCAAGTAGCTTTAGCCCTGGGTAGCTGGAGTCAGGGCATAGTGGGTGGTCCCTGTGAACAACCTCAGGTAGTGAAAACAGGAGCACTAAGCACCTCTGAGACTTGAGGCTGCAAACTCGCTTCCTCTTCCAGGAGGACAGGGGAATTTTCCTTTTCCTAAGGAGTACTCAGTACCTTGTGAATGAGATGCATCTTCTAGACAATCTTTAAGAATGAGGTTGGATATGGCACCATAATCTCTCTAGTCACCTAAGTCTTGGTTAAGCTTTCGTTTACTTGTACAGAAAAGACTGGCTGCTATTGTTCTGTGTTCCATGGCTTGTTGCCCAGAGCACGTTTGGGTTTTCTGACACCCTTGGAAACGTCTATGGGGAGTGACTGTGGCACTTTCCCTAATGCCCTATGATTGTCTGTGGTGATTTCGTGTTTAGGAAAAATATTTAAAGTTCATTGGTGCCTCTCGGAGCAGTAATTTTACCATGTTGGTCCCATGGGGTAGCACCTGCCCTCAGCCTCTCACTGACAGGCCTTTTCTTTTTCTCTATCCTGCAAATCAGCATCACTGCCCAGAAGAGATCCTGTAACACTGCGGCCTGTGTGACCCATAAGATGGCGGGCTGGCTGAGCAGGTCTGAGAGTGTGGTTAAGAATAACTTCACGCCCACCAACGTGGGCTCCAAAGCCTTTGGCTGGCACTGCAGCGACCTTCAGGCCTGAGCAGTGAAATGACTCCAGGAAGAAGACAACCGCCCTAGTACCTCAGACGGCAGGGCAGATGGCTGGGTATTGCAGGAGTGCAGGCCACAGTCTGACCCTCCCTGGTCCTGTATTGTAAAAAAATCCACAGTGAAGGTGCCAACCACAGTGTCTGGAGAAAGAACAGAGTCCCAATAGCTAAAACACCTAGAATTTGGGTTCATTTCTGCTTTTTTTCAGTGCCTCCAAGTGACTCTGAGATCATCTGCCAGGAAATATAGATCCTATTCATTTAAAACACAGTTCCCTACAGTTATAATTGTGATTATTCTAGTTTTTTAGTTTGAAAGGCAAAGACCCTACCCTTTGGGAGTATTCCCTACAATGTCATGTACATCTGGATTCAGAGCATAGACTTGGGTTCAAATACTGTGTTTGTCCTCTACTAACTATATGACCATGGACCTGACCCTCTCTGAGCCTGTTTCCCCATATAACTTGAAAGCAACAATAAGTACCTACCTGTATCATTAATATAAAAAGTAATTGAGATAATACATGACAAGAGCCTCGCTGTTAATAAGTAATAATATTCTAGTTCTTACTTTTTTTTTCTCCTAGGTCACCAAGGAGCTGAACTCCATTTCTTTTAATTTGCAATGAAAGCAACTTATTGAAAAGAAATAGCATGGAAGACACACATATATGCATGCCTCTTGATATTGAAAACACTCCTTTTTGCTTGAAATAAACTAAAGATAAATGCAGAATAAAATCATTGTAATTACCCAATGTGCATCTTTTTTATAGGTGATTCTGTATTCTATAAATATGATGCAGGTCTCACTGGCTTATCTGGTAGCAAATCTGGGCCCTGTCAGCCAACCTGTTGGCTGCTCTGCTAAACCTCAGGGGCACATGAAATCGCTGCCTTGTGGGTGCCTGGGGATGCCTAGTAATGCTGAGCCTCAATGGAACTCTCTCTTTAAAGAAATGTTCTCATTTGTGCACTTCATCAAGATAACAAATGTATTTTCAATACAGTTAAAAGGAGTCCCTGCTGTTATTTATGTTGTTTTTCCCATGAGAACCTCATGGACCTGTGACACTTTGTTGACCAGGCGGGCTCAAATGAGGCAATGATACCATGTTTGGGGTGGATCCTCGGTATTCTGTATCCTCAGTGTCTAGTGAAACACCTTTACTGGAATTAGAACCTTGTGCATCTCAAAGACATTCACATTTATTTTCAAAGAGTGCCCTGGTCCCCAGCCCCAGAAGTTATCTGTTCTCTTCTCCTTGACTCAGGTTTGCCCTTACCCATCCCTGCCTTTCCTCCCAACAGCACCCCTTCATACACCCCATAGCCTGAAAAGCCCTTTAGAACAAGGGCTCACAGTTTGAAAGGGGATCACACACTGGCAGACCTAGAAAGATCATCAGATGCCATCTAATCCAACTTTTTACTCTCTGATGTGCAGAGAAGAAAAGTACGTTGCTCAGGTCCTGCAATAAGTTTAACAGAGACATTCCTATATTTAACAAATAATCATTGAGTGTCTGCTATATGCTTGACCCTATTTGAGCTCCAGGACTAGAGCAATGAACAGAACAGACAAAACCCCCTGCATTCATGGAGCTTATATTCTAACTGGGGGAGATTGAGGTGATACATGCTGTAGAATCGGAGATGGTCGGTATTGGAAGGAATCGGATGTCAAAGGGTCTAAAGGCTTATTAGATACAGAAATTTCCCAGCGTCAACATCCCTGGCATTTGCTGGAAATGCTGGTGAGAAACTGCTGACTGTAACTTCCAAGATGACTCAGCAGCAAGTTTCACTGGTGGGCAGTCAGTTAAGAGGGGTTTTTTAATTAGAAAAGTCATCTACTACCTACTGATTCTAGTTATTTCCTCAGAAACGCATAGAATTATGACCCTTGCTCTCATTCATTCTTTACTCATCACAGTAGTACATAAAGCAGATCAGACCATGTCTCCCTTAAGTACAGAATGCTCCATTGAGTCCCCATCTCACAGAGTAAACACTTGGGGCATTGCAGTGGCTTCTTAATAAACTCCACTTGGTCAGAGAATATGTATTAAAATTTATTTCCAAATTCAATTTGCTTGTGATTTATTTAGGATTTTGTACTACCTTTGTTAAGTCTAGAATTGGGGCTATGCCAATGGTATCAAATGAGTTGGCAAACTTGAAATTTCTCTGTTTTAAATCAATGCAAATAGTGTGAAAACTGTCTCTGCCTTAAGCTGGATGTAATTCACCTGCAAAAGTTTCTCACAGAGTTCTTTTTATAACATAGTTCCTTGCAAGGTTTTCAATTTTTTCAAGATTATTCAACTCTACTTTTTTATTTTATTCTGTATATTCTTGATTTATATACATTTCTGTGAAACTTTAATTTTAAAATTTTTACATGCATTAGCAAATCGTACTTTTTCATTATAATTTAAAATTTTCATATTTGAGGTTATATCTTCTTTTTCATTCTGGATGTAGTGTACCTGTACCTGGTAGTCTAACAGGTACCACATGACCTGACCCTATATATTTCTCAGATCTCCTGACAACTGACCCATTGCTTGCTCCACTCCCATCTTCCTCTGGGTCTTTGCAGTTACTATTTTCTCTGCCTAGCATGCTATTCCCTCAATGTTTGCGTGACTGACTCGCTCCCTTTCTTTCAGAACTCTGCTGAAACATCACCTTCTCAGAAAAGGCTTTCCTGTATGCTTATATATGAAATGGCTCTGATCACTGTCTACCCACCTTATTCAGCTTTATTTTATCCATATAGAACTTACCATTATTTTATCCACATGGAACATATTACCATCTAAAATGTTACATATTTAGTGGGTTTTTTTGGTCTATGTACTTCCACTAGCATGTAACTCTATGAAGGAAGTTATATGGATATTTACCTATATCCCTGGAGCACAGAAAAATTTCTAGAACATGGTAGCCCTTCAATAAATATGTTGAGTTAATAAATAAATTATAAAACTCTATGAACTTCTGACTTATTTTCCTCTGAGTTCATCTTTAACATGAACTCAGAGGAAAATAAGCATCATGTTTTGAGAAGTAAAGTTGTCATTTTAAAAATCATCTTTAATTTTTCTTTTGCTATCTACTCTTAACTCAAAAGTTATTTAGTAGAGAAATTTCAAATTTAAAATATATTTTAAAATTACATTTCAGTTATTTAGTTCCAGGTTTTTTGCACTGAGGTTTGATAAAGTGATCTCCACAATTTTTCGCTTGGGAAATTTAGTTAAATTTTCTTTGAGGCATATTATATGGTCCGTTCTCACAAATGTATAAAAATAACAGAAAATAAAGTACTTTCCCTGAGCTAAAAACTTTTATATCAGTATCTATCTATGTATATATCTATGCATATATAATTAAAATATTAATAACATTATTCTTATATATTATTTTTGCCTGGGTAGTTGATCTTGCAAAGACTAAGAGAGGGCAGTAAAGTTTCCAAGTGTTATTTTTGTCTCTGTGAATTAGACCCTTGTATTTCTAAAAACATTTAATTTTACATATTATAAAGGGTTATTTTTTACTTTTAAAATCTACTTTCATAAGGTATAAATTATATAATATAAAATTATATAGATGAATTATATTTCCATGAGTTTTGCTGAAAGTATACCATAAAATTTATGTAACCATCACAGCAATAGAAGGTATGGAATATTTCCATCATCTCAGAATGTTCCTCATGCCACTTTGAAGTCAATATCCTCCAAACCCCTGCCTCTCATAATCACTGATGTAATTTATACCACTGTGAATTCATTTTTCGATAGATATATGCTATGTACTCTTTTTTATCTAGCTCCTTTCACTCAGCATCTTGTTTGGGAGATTTATTTATATTGTTGCATATATCATTATATAGTTATCTGGGAAACAAATTGGATATTAATTGAGTATTAATTCTCAAGGATTGTAGAGGAGGGGTTAAGTAGTATTCCATTGCATACTAAAATCTGTTGGACAGACAGATGCATTACTTTCAGTTTTGGTTATTATGCATGACATTCTTATGAACATTCATGTATAAATATTTCTGGGAACAGTTGAAGCCATTTCTCTTGGATAAATAGCTAAAAGTTGTATGGTAAATGTCTGTTATGACTAAACTGACTCTGCCAGTTTACAAATGGCTCTGCCATTTTACACTCCCAGCATAAATGTCAGATCATTTAACTTGCTGCACACAACCTTGACAATGTTTGGTATTTTCAGCCTTTATAATTTTGGCCATTTTTATGATACTGTAGCAGATTCTAATTGTGAGTTTTAATTTTTATCTCCCTAATAACTACTGATAATTGAATATCCTCTCATATGCTTATTGGCCATTTGTTTATATTCTTTCATGAAGTTCCTGTTCCACTATTTTTCCCATTTTTAATTGGACACCTTATCTTCTTACTATGTAGTTGTAAAAGATCTTAATATATTCTAGATACAAGTCCTGCTTCCTTTGGGGGCACTATTTCACTTACGTGCTCACGTTTCTCTCCCTCTTGAATCACTTCTTCTGTGGGAAGCCAGATGCCATGAAACAAGGCTGTTCAAGCAGGCTATGGAGGAGTCTGTGTGTCAAGGAATGCAGGTCTCTGACCAATAGCCATGAAGAATGGAGGCCTGTCAAAACCAAATGAGTAAGTTTAGAAGTGGATTCTCTAGCTCCCTTTGAGCCTGAATATGACTGTAGGCATAGCTGAGAGCTGGACAACAACCTCAAGAGAGACCCCGAGCTAGAACCACCCAGCTGAGCCTGTCCCAGAGAACCTACTCTCAGAAACTGTATGTGATATTAAGTTTTTGTTCTTCAGAGCTGCTAAGTTTTGAGATAATTTGCTACACAGCAATAGATAACTAATATCCATCCAAACCATGATAACTTTAGTGCTTTCCTTGGAAAACACATTCAAGGGAAGTTGGCTAGATGAGCAGACCTGAGTTCAAGTTGGAAGTCACAGTTCCCAGAAAGGATGCAGTCAGATTTCTTTCCCCTGGTTCCCAAACCCAGATCATATTAGGTGCAATGGCATAAGTGGCTTCCACTCCAAACAAAATTAAGTCCTGTTCCTCCTCATTATTGAGTGCTTTTTACCAGAGCCTCTCTCTCTGAGTTCTCAATGCTCTCCATCCTGTAGCTACTCTTTCACATCATTCTTTCTGCCTCTAAGATTCTCATGGTGGGAAGAAACCATTAAGATCGTGTAGCACAACCCTCATGCTTGAATTACTCTATAACACCCCGAAGTGGTCTACTAGCTTACTTTTGAAATTTTGATGTCACCATATCCTGATATAGCTCATTCTATCTTTGGATCATTCTGACTCTTAGAAAATTCCTCCAATAGTGAGCAGAATTCACTTTCTTTCCTCTCCTGCTTCACTGGGTTCTCAAGAAATTCATTCTTGGGCAAAATATCCAGGGAGAATTAGCTATGAGTGAGACCACACTTCTGAAGGTACTAATCATTGGGGATTTAAAATAAATCATATTTTCTTTACTATGAAGTCCCTAGTTGGATTTAGCCATCTCATTAGCTAGATTCATTCTAGACAATTACCTATTCATTCTCAAGAATGTGTCTGGGGTAGGGGAGAAGGTTCTGCAATTATTTGGGTCCTCAGACGTTTCTACTCTTGGTGAAACTTTTCTGGATACACCTGTAGCAGCTGCTGCACATAAATGATTGGTAGAGCTAACAAACGTTTTGCCCTTGTCTCTTGTAGGGCCCTGACCCAAGAGCTATAAATCTGGGCCTCATCTCTCCTACTCAGGCTTGCCAGGACCATGATGAGATTAATTGTTTCCATAAAGAGGGGTACTCTAGAGGCTTCCTGCAGAGCCTGGCTAAACTGTGGATCTAGGAAGGTTGTAGGAGTGGTTTCTTGCCATTGTAAAGAGAGTCAACAATCTGCCAGGTCCTGTATAAAACCCTTAAGATAGTCCACAAAGCTACAGATGATGTGAAACCTGACTATTGTTCCAGCCTCATTTCTTACCATGCTCTCCCTCCCACTTTAGTTCCAATTACACTGGTATTCTTTTAATTTGTCAGAACCTGCATGTTCTTCCTACACGGGGCCTTTCCACATTCTGTTTCTTTGTTCTATAGTCCTTATATCTTCTCTATTCCCAGGTAACTCTATCTTTCAGATTTCAGCTAAGGCTTCCTCATGGAAGCCTTCCCAGATGACCACTCCCAGAGTCTAGGTTACATTCCTTTCTTATCTGATTTCAAAGATTGGATATATCTTTCTTTCAGCTCACTATTTCAGGTTTAGTTTATACATTCAGATTTATTATTTTATTAATATCTATTTCCTCTTAGACTGAGAGTCCCATCCACACAGGAACCACATCTTTTTTGCTCTTTGTTGTAGCACTTAACGTGGTGTCAGGTATAGTAAGTCTTTGCAGCATTTAGGAAAGAAGCAATTAGAACCCATTGTGTTAAATGCTATCTTTGGAGTAGGCACGGGGCACTACACTCTAACCTGATCTAGATTTTTTAAAACTTCCCTGGGGATGTGATATAATATCACATCTCTAAAAATGAACAGCATTCTGTCAAGTGAACAAAGAAACTAGAGAAGTAAGAGGTAAGAAGAGCCTGAATAAGTTGGTCAATCATTGGATCCAAGTCAAGTCAATTATTTCCCCTCTGCCAATGAGAACTATCAGTCTTCTATCCAGGCACAGAAAGTTATTGAAAGTCTCATGAAGGATGGCAGATTTAAAACTGGAAGAAAAATAAGCTTGTAAGGTGGCAGTTGTATGACACATACCATCACAGAGCCTCACCAAGGAAGACCAGCTTTGCTAGAGAGCTGTACCCTTGATCACTTATGACTGGGTTTCTGGAGATGGCAGAACGTCCAGGAGCCACAGCTGAGGATTCCAGAGCTAATAGGTGATGCCAGATCAGGCAGGATCACTAAGGCTATTCTTCTTTTAGTCTTGTGAAGGTTGGGCCTAGGACATGACCTGGGAATACAAAGGCAATTCCACAAAACCCTAGCAAAACCAGAAAGCAGTATCATATACACCTGACTTGGGAAGCTCCCAAGGAATGCTGGGCCTGTCTATCGGTCATGTGGAATCAGCTGAAGTGGTTGCATTTCTATACACTAACAGCAAACTTCTCTATCTACTTCTCTATCCTTGGCTCCTGCCAAAATAGCTGAGGGACAAGGCTCTTAAGTCTCCTAGAGACTTTCTGACTTGATTGTGTCAACTGAAAAAAAAAAGCACAACCTAAAAGTTGAGAATTATGTTTTATTTGGCGGAATTGCTAAGGACTTACGTCTAGAAGGCAGCCTTTCAGATATCTCTGAGGGACTGCTCCAAAGAGGTAAGGGAGGAGCTGACATATAATAGTTTTTTCTTAGCAGGAAACATAGGCAGAACACCCTCTGATATAAATCGCAGCAAGATCTTTTTGGATCCACTTCCTAGAGTAATGAAAATTTTAAAAAATAAATAAATGGGACCTAATTAAACTTAAAAACTTCTGCACAGCAAAGGAAACCATAAACAAAATGAAAAGACAACCCACAGAAAGGGAAAAAATATTTGTAAACAAAGCGACCGACAGAGGATTAATCTCCAAAATAAACAAACAGCTCATGCAGCTCGATATCAAAAAAACAAACAACCCAATCCAAAAATGGGCAGAAGACCTAAATAGACATTTCTCCAAAGAAGACATACAGATGGCCAAGAAGCACATGGAAAGATGCTAAACATCACTAATTATTAGAGAAATGCAAATCAAAACTACAATGAGGTATCACCTCACACTGGTCAGAATGGCCATCATCAAAAAATCTACAAACAATAAATGCTGGAGAGGGTGTGGAAAAAAGGGAGCCCTCCTACACTGTTGGTGGGAATGTAAATTGGTACAGCCACTATGGAGAACAGTATGGAGGTTCCTTTAAAAACTAAAAATAGAGCTACCATATGATCCAGCAATCCCATTCCTGGGCATATATCTAGAGAAAACCATAATTCAAAAAGATACATGTACCCCACTGTTCACTGCAGCACTATTTACAATAGCCAGGAGATGGAAGCAACTTAAGTGTTCATCAACGGAGGAATGGATAAAGAAGATGTAGTACATATATACAGTGGAATATTATTCAGCCATTAAAAAGAATAAAATAATGCCATTTGTAGCAACATGCATGGACCTAGAGATTGCATACTGAGTGAAGTAAGCCAGACAGAGAAAGATAATATCATACAATAGCGCTTATATTTGGAATCTAAAAAATGGTACAGATGAATCTATTTGCAAAACAGAAATAGAGTCACAGATGTAGAAAACAAACTTATGGCTACCAAAGGGGAAAGGGGGGAAGGGATAAATTGGGAGATTGGGGTTGACATATACACACTACTATATAAAATATATAACTAATAAGAACCTACTGTATAGCACAGGGAAATCTACTCAATAATCTGTAATGACCTATACGGAAACAGAATCTAAAAAAGACTGGGTATATGTATTATGTATAACTGATTCACTTTGCCGTACAGCAGAAACTAACACAACATTGTAAATCAACTATACTCCAATAAAAATTAATTTTAAAAAATAGGAGTTTTGGGGGCTTCCCTGGTGGCACAGTGGTTAAGAATCCACGTGCCAATGCAGGGGACAAGGGTTCGAGCCCTGGTCCGGGAAGATCCCACATGTCATGGAGCAACTAAGCCCACGTGCCACAACTACTGAAGCCCGCACGCCTAGAGCCGGTGCTCCGCAACAAGAGAAGCCACCGCAATAGGAGCCCGCTCACCACAACAAAGAGTAGCCCCTGCTCACCACAACTAGAGAAAGCCCATGAGCAGCAATGAAGACCCAACACAGCCAAAAACAAAATAATTTATTTTTAAAAATAGGAGTTTTTGCAACAAAACCAGGTAATCAGAACATCAAAAGAACATCAAAAGTCAGAACATCAAAAAATAGGAATTTTTGCAAAAAAACCAGGTAGTCAGAACATCAAACAGTCAGCTCAAGTTAATGAATTTAGCTCTTTTCTAGTATGGGAAGACGCAAGAGTCCGGGCTCACTGAAATCATTCATTTGATATGCATCTTAGTTACCTAGGGCCAGCATCCTGCTTTTCTCCATCCTGAATCTCCTCAGGATGCACTGGTGCAACTGCAGTGGCTGATGGCTTGTTGGCCCCAACATCCTTTGCTTACTGGTATGATGGGTGACCTTCTTCATCCACAATTGAAAAGATCTGTAAGGTGCACTCTGAATCTCTTGAAAGAATCCTGAGTGTGGCTGAATACTCTGACTTTTGATCTTTATGACATTTTAGCAAAAGGTATAGTAATAGTTTCAGCCTTTTCTCCAGAGCATGATTTCTCAACAGTGAATCGCTTAGCATCTTTTGCCATCTGGAGAGGCTAATTTTTCAAAATCATTACGTCCTGTTTTGTTCTTCCCTCAAGTTATCGCTCTCCTATCCCATGTTTTATAAATAACAGGAAGAAGTCAGGTGGCACCTTTTACACTTTCCCTAGAAATCTTAGCTGTAAAATCTAAAGTTCATCACTTACAATTTCTTCTTTGCATATAACTGCTGGAGATAATTTTGCTAAGTTTCTGTCATTATGTAACAAGGATTTTCCTTCCCCAGGTTCCAATAACATGTTCCTCACTTCCTTTTGAATCCCCACCATCAGCATCCTGAAAGTCCAGATTTCTACTAAAGTCTGTTTAAGGAAATTTGCACTTTCTTATACATGCTTTTCAAAACTCTTCCAGCCACTGCCTATTCTCTGGTTTCATTACTGCTCTCACATTCTTATATATTTCTGGATCCCAGTTTCAGGTAGTAAAATGTGAGCTAGTTATCTACTGCTGCATAACAAATTAATACAAACTTATTAGTTCAAAGTATCTGCAATTCCCACAACCACTGTCTTAGTTCCAGCTCTTATTTATTTCATGCCTGAATTATTGCAGTAACCTCCTCCTGGCTTCTTGCTGTGGTCTGGCTTTCTCGCATTCAATCTACCCTCTTCACTTCAATGAGACAGATATGATCTTGTTGCTCCTCCACTCAAATAACTTCTAGAATCCCTGTTTTCTACTGTTTTCTTCATAGCATAAAAGATTTCTCAAAATACAGTCCCAGCCTATATTTTCAACTTCGTCTTCATCCATTTTTCCAATAGTTACTACTTACCATTCTCCAAATATACTCTTCATGTCCCTATGTCTTTATTTGTGTTATCTCCTCTGCCTGACTGCCCATCCACCTGTCCTCTCTCCCAATCTGCTAAGCAAAGTTTTCTCTGTCCTTCCTTGCCCAATGCATATGATACCCCTTCTGTGATGCTTTCAGTGACACCCTTATCCCTTCACTCAGCTAGGCAGAATTATCCTTTTCTTTGTACTCTACAACTTCACGCCTCAAAGCGTGATCCATGCACCAGCAGCATTGGCATCCCCAGGTGACTCATGTGCACATTATATTAAAATATAGATTCTAATTCAGTAGGTCTGGCCTGGGGCAAGAGATTCTATAATTCTTACAAACTCCCCAGTGACGCTAATACTGTTCAACTGAAGGCCACACTTCTAACAGCAAGGTTTACAACACTTTGATTATAGCTTTGAATACACGATAGTATAGTTGGTTAACATCTCTGTCTCCTCTCTTAAACTCTAAGTATCTTAAAAGCAGGGATTATTAATCTGTTTTTTCCTTTGCAGTCTCCAGAGTGCCTCATATAGCACTCAGTGCTTGGAGGATGCTAGTAACTTAATACCTGTGTTTTACATAAAAGAATGATGAATGGATCCCTTATACAAGCTGTTATAGTTAAGTGTACCTGTTTGAGACTGCATAGTGAGGAGAACTTAAGGAATTGTGCACTGAACTTGGAAGAAGAGGAGGTCAGAGATTGAAAAGGGTCAGGGACAGGAAAAGAGGTCTAAGTCCAACACCTACATTAAGTGTCAGTTAAGAGCTGAGATCAAGAAGCATTTTAGAGGGTGAAACCAGGAGGCAGGTATATGTCTCTAGAGAAGGAACAAGAGATTCCATAATCCCCAAAATCACTTTTGGAGCCAGAATGAGAAGCTCCTTTTGGGAGAGATGCTGCATGCTTGCCAGAGCAAATTCCTGAGGATCACTTTAGTTGGGATCTGGGCATCACATTCCCCACCCCCCAACCCGAGTCAGATGGCACTTTGATCTTGAACTTCCCAGCAACTACAACTGAGAGAAAATAAATTCCTGTCCTTTAAACCACCCAGCGTGTGGTATCTCAAGCTAATAAAAATTTTAACATCATTTTTTAATTTATTTAACAATATTGGACAAATCTGTTTTGAAAACAAAAATTCCTGCATCTGCATTATTTGTGGGTCTGATTTTTCAGTTTCTTATTTCTGATGACTTCTTCCATGGGTATTTTTGTGATTTTTCAATTTTTAGTTTGTGTTCGTTGGTACTTAATCAATGGAAATTTTTATTGGTCTGGGTTTAAATCTCCAAGAGATAATTAACATTTGTTTCTATTTGCCGTCTGGGACTGCGACCAGTTCATGATAAGTTTAAACTGAATTTCCTATTTCATTAAGGAAAATTTTCTCTGTTTATTCAGCTTGGCCACTCTTTTTGAATTTGCTGAGGTCCCTCATATATTGGATGGTTTTTTTTGTTGTTGATATATATACATGAAATGACTAACATTAATCAGTGTTAGAAACTAATGTGTCATCCCTCAGTAAGTATGTAGCTGATTATTTGATTTACCTGGAGGGGAAAGGCATCTCTGAGTACAAACGTAACTGTATACTATCGAGTGTAAAGAGTGGGCAGGAATGGACCCACAAGTAGATTTTCCAACAAGGTGCTCCAATAACCCTCGTAACATTAAAATTGAAGTAAAATATTGTCCTTGAAATTTTGAAAGTTTGAAGTTTCAGATCATTTATCTTTCACCTTTTTCTTGGAGCCACAGAAATCTTCCTAATCTAGGTCCTTTAGGGGAATAGCTTGCCAAGTGTATCCTCTGCATGTAATTTATAAAACATGATATACATCCAAATTCTCTACATTCAAGTTACTCAATTTACTCTAATGGCCCTTATATTAAAGTTACGTCTATTCACAGCAGACAACACCTGTAAGTTTAGCTTGTAAGTCATTAGCTTGATGTACAGTGCTTGTTAATTTTCATCACTACAGACTTGGACTTGGGGAGGAAGGCCTCTGAATTTTTCAACTCTATCCTAAAATGACTGTTCCTCATACTAGAAAATTATAAGGATACATAAAATATTTCTGTTATAAGAAAAATTGCAAAGGAGTGAGCTGATCATGAGTGATGATCCAAAATGGCTCCATACTGGTCAGCCTCTACCCTGTGATCTCTTTTCCCTATTTCTATCATTATGTATTTATTGTGTCAAGGATACCTGCATGAAAAACAAAATTTCTCCTTTAAACTCACTCATAAGTAATATGATACTCAGGGCTACCAAGCTATAGCCACTTTAGAACACCAGATTAAAAGAAGGTGGATTTGGCTAAAACATGGTCTCTAGTTTCTTCCAAAGGCACTCCCTTTCCCTAAACTGAAGAATAAACTAGCAAGTATCCTAAAGTGTTGGCTTATGACCCACTTCTGGCACTATGTTGACTCATGGCAGCTTGTGTTCCAGCTTCACTGAGCACCCCTAGTTGCGAGATCACCCTACCAGAGTGCAGGTCCTTCTGTACCCTGTTTCCTGCCTCTGTCTCCACTCCTCTTGAACTCTCTTTGTAGCATGGTCATGGTATCCTGGTGCTGGAATGGAATATCAAACTGTGTATCTTTATAAAGATGTTATGTCTCTTTGAGACAACTTACCAACACAATGCAACTTCAATGTTTTTTTTATTATTATTATAGTAAACAGAAGGGTTCTAAGATTCACTTTGAAAATAAGCGGTCAAGAGATTTGAAAAGAACTCTGTGGTACAGATCACCTCTAACAATATTAGAACATTATTTCATATTTTAAAAAACGACAACTGATCTACTGTATAGCACAGGGAACTACATTCAATATCCTGTGATAAATCATAATGGAAAAGAAATATGAAAAAGAATGTGTATACATATATATATATAACTGAATCACTTTGCTGTACAGTAGACATTAACACAACATTGTAAATCAACTATACTTCAATAAAATAAATTTTTAAAAATAAAAAACAATTATTGTTGAAATACTGTGATTCTGATATAGACAGAAATGTATATCTGAGAAACTGAATGAAAAGGCAAGAAGTAGACCCAATTATTTAGACAGATGGGTAGAAAGATAGATAGATGATAGATCTAGATAGATGACAGATGCATGGATAGATAGATAGATGGATAGACAGATATGATAGATGATAGATCTAGATAGATGATAGATAGATTAGATAGCTAGATATGATAGACAGATGACTGATAGAGTTAATCAGTGCTAAGGGGTGGCTTTGGGACAGGGTTGACTCATTTATTAGATACAATAGGCACAGTTTAGGGGCCCACAAAAATGTTTTAATTTTAACATTTAAAATAAGAAAAAAGGAAAATTAATAATAATCATCATATAATAATGAATCCAGCCTGTTATATTCATCTTTACAACAAAACAGTTATAAAATATGGTTTTTAATATTTTTCCTATGGAGCCTATGAAGGCATAAATGCCTAGATCCCCCCAAAATTAAAAAGCAGTCCTGACCTGGAGAGCTTTAGCCTTTCTCGTCCATAATCTCCATCATGGTCACCACCATCATAAAGCTACCTCACAACATGCACCAACAGTGAAAACGATGTGCTTGTTGTAGAAGTGCAGCTTCAAGACAAGGAACCCACCCTCCCTTTTAACAAGATTGCTCCCTATTGCTCTCTCTTATAGACTCCAAGCTGCCACTGGATTACCAGTTTGGGGAAACATCAAGTTATAGCCAAATCTTATATTTAAATATTACAAATTTATTAAATAACTTAATTTTCATAAATTGCACAAAGCAGAATTGAGAGTTTTTATGTGTTCATTTAGATGATGGCAACTGATCTTTGAAAGAATTCATAAAGGAAAAGATCAATATATAACTTCAGTATAAGAACCAACAAATCACAGTGAAAATGAAAACAGCAGGAAAAGTATTTGTCTCAAATGTTAGAGCAATGGATTATTATGTATAATATATAAAAAGTTTACCCTAATATATAAAAATATTATAAATGCCCCCTTTATGGCAAATGAAATAAACAACAAAATGTAGATAGTAAGCAAACAGCGGAAAATGTTCAGGCTACAGCAAACTTCAAATTGAACAACAAAGTATGTTTTTTTTTTCCAGTACGCGGGCCTCTCACTGTTGTGGCCTCTCCCATGGCAGAGCACAGACTCTGGACACGCAGGCTCAGCGGCCATGGTTCACAGGCCCAGCCGCTCCGCGGCACATGGGATCTTCCCAGACTGGGGCACGAACCCATGTCCCCTGCACCGGCAGGGGGACTCTCAACCACTGCGCCACCAGGGAAGCCCCAACAGGTAAATTTATTCATTAATTATAGAGCCTTTATTTTGTGTTCAGCACTGGGATACAACTGTGATTAAGACCTCTCCCCTCTGTTCACTGAACTCACAGTTTACATATAGATGGATAAGGAGATAACTGTAATATAGTATAGAAGTTCACAAAGTGATAGGGAAAAAAGGAAGCAAGGTGGGAACCAGAATCCTTAGGAGCCACATATCTTATCACTTTAAAGGGATTTTATCTTTAAAAGGGGCTCAGGGAATTTGCTTCTTTTGTTATTCCACTTCCTTCCATGTCACGTATTTCTCTTTTTCTGGCTCCTCCCTCAGAGACATAAAAATGCTCAAGTCTCTCTTCCATGACAAAAATTAAGTTTTGACTCCACACTCCCCTCTTATCATGTGTTCTATAACTCTCCTTCCTTTTTACTCATAATTCCATAATTCTTGTTTCTAATTCCATTCCAGTCACTGCTTAGCCCACTATTCAAGTTGGTTGTGACAATTAAAACCATAAGAAAAGAAAGATTACACAGGAAGATGTAGGGTTTGTTCAATCCAGTTGGAGGACATAGAAATTACAAGCCAGAGAGCAAGCACGGTGTCTAGAGCATGGTGAACAACAGTGGGGAATGGCAGGAGTTGAACTTGGAAACATAGGTAGGGGCCCCACCATGTGGGGTCTGTAGATCTCAGTAGAATTTACAGTTTATCTAGGTTCAATGGAAAGCCATGGGGTGTGGGCCAGGGGAGTGGGGCTTCAGTAAGAAAGGAACATAATGTAATTGATGTTTTTAAAAGATCACTCTGGTTGCAGTGTGGAGAATGGGTTGATGGGTCCAAGAATGGAAGCAGCCTATTGCTATAAACCATATGAGAGATGCTGATTGTTTGATTTAAGGTAATAGTAGAGATGGCAAGAAATAAATGGATATGGGATATATTTTAGAGCTAGCAATTTGCTGATGACTTGCAAAGGTTGGGACTAAGAGAATAATCAAAAAAGATGGAATCAAATTCCTAGACGTTTGGCTTGAGCATCTGAATGAATGCTTGTGTCATTTACTGAAATGTGCAATACTGGGTTAGAAATAGGTATGACATGAGGTCTTCTTAGACTCGCCTAAAAATTGAAACTCAAAAGACTACCATCAGTCACACTTGCCACAGGTCTTCTTCGAAGGATACAGGAGAGAAATCCCAGCTGTTCAGCAGGGCACATCACAACGTTCCTCTTTTGTTAGCTTCCTTAAAGCAGTCCAACAGCAGCCCATTCAATTGTCCAGAAACTACCTTCTTGCCAGGTGACAGCCCAGATGCAAGGATTCCAGATCTGTATCAGTCAGGTGCCGGGGCTTACTTAGCTTAATAGCTTCTTTGCCTAAAGGAGCTAGTATCTATGTAATTACTCTAAGGACATAGCTTCCAGTTTCCCAGGAAGGCTAATGGCAATTACAAGAATCACCACATGTGGGGGAAGCCCTAGAGCATGCTTTCCCACCAGGTATTTAGTTCATTTATGCTTCCTCCCACTCCATGTTTAGATTACCAAACAGGGGTCATTTTTACTATAAGAGATGTTGCTTAGTAACATAGTTGACATTCTTACCCTCTTCAGGTCATTAGGAGAACAGAGCTACACTTTGAAGGTCAGGTTCTTACGCAGAATGGAAAAGAGTTATGCTATTTACCCACAGAACTAGAAATCAAAATTTCTGTTTTTGTCATGTGAAGTATTAAGTGGAGGTGTGAAATGAGCAATTTAATATACGTCTGGAGCTCAACTGGGTAACTACATTTACGAGTAATCAGCATATTTAAAGCCCTGACAGCAGAGAGGCTCACCTAGAGAAAGAGGGTAGTGAGGAAGAGGCGGGGCCTGGGGTAGAGCCCTGGGACTCTTTACAGTTTAGAGGTCTAGAAAAGAAAGAGGAGACAGGAGAGGAAATTAACAAAAAGTGGCCAGTGAGAGAGGAAAATGCGATGAAAATGGAGTCATTAAAAGACAAGATAAGAAGTTCAAATAAAAGGGGAATGGTCAGCTAGGTCAAAAAAAATGCTGGTGATACCATGTAAGAAGAGGCCAGAAATGTAACCTCCAGATTTGGCAACAAGGAGACCATTAGTGACATTTTCAGGGGTTGTTTGCCTGACCTGATTGGAGTGGACTGAGAATGGAAAGAGAGGAAGTGGAAAAAGTGACTGTGGACAAGTTTTCTATGAAGCAGCAGAAGTAAGTGAGACGTCAAGGAGGGCTTACAAATAGTGGGTACCAGACATGTCTGTGTGCTGACTGGAATGATCCCATGTAACGGGGAAAATAATGCAAGAATGAAAAACGAGGGGGTGAAACAGGATGGACCCAGAGCCGAGAGTAGTTGGCTTTGGAAAGAAGTTGAAGCACATCCTTGTAACAAATGTGAAAGCGGCTAGTGTATTTCAGAGCATACACCCAGTTCCTGAGTCAGAATCCTGGTAACATTTACAGATTTTAATTATTTAACCCCACAGCCAATCAGTCCTGTGGAATTCCAAAACAAGCCAGAAGTTCCATGAGGTTAAGGAGCTATGTTTTATTTCACTTTGTACTTTCAGCACTAGGATAGTGCCTGGCATAGTTGAGATCTCTAACAAGAAATGCAAAGGAACAAGGCTCTAATAATAGGTAGCTTCAGGGCAAGATGAGAGATACTGGGGAACAGTTCACCATGCTTTCCCTCGGTGACCTGAGGAAAACATGTCCTCAGGTTACTCCTGCTCCCAGGAGAATTCCACCCCACCCCACCCCTTTTTCCTTATTGAGATCACGTTCAGGGCCTTGCCTCAAAGCCAACTGCTCCTCTCCAACTCCAAAGAGCAGTGCCTTGGACCAGTTGCCGACCCTCTAGGGACTTTTCCCCAATAGGCCTTCTCCATCCTTGATTAATAAATTGTAGGAACTTTGTTCCTCATTCACTCTGGTCTCCCTGAAAGCTCTTGTCTGTAGAGATGGACTGTGGCCAGTAACCCCTTCAGAGACTCCTAGAAAAGAATGATTCAAGGCATCACAGGCCTCGAGCTGGGTCAGTCAGTCTGGACATTTCCCCTGTGAGTGACTGAGGGAGGGTCACATCAATGCAGTCTGGTTTCTGTGTTGGTACAGCCCCCAAGCCAGCAAGACATAAATTGGTTTATAGCTTTAATATTGAAGGAATAGATTTAATAAATTCCCATGGAGGGAAAAAGGGTTGTAATTTCTAAATATCTCTACGGAAGCAAGTTTTCATTTGAAACTAGTTCAGCTCAAATAAATGTCAGGATAAGAAGGAGGAAGACTTGCTCTAGAAAAGATAGCCCAAAGTTCAGTGACCCACAGGACTGAAGCTCTTTGGGGTTTCTGCAGGCCAAGTTTTTTTGTGAGGATTAATGAGAGAAGCTCTGTGAAGGGGGTCTACAAATTATAAAGAGCTGCACAAATCAAAATGAACACTTTGGCTAATAACTAAGTGCAGATAGTTAATGGACAGAGAGAGGGCAAGAGACTGAGATCCAGGAAAGATGAGCTGCCTCTGTGTGGCAGTAAGAAAAGAAACAAAGGGAAGCCAGGCTCAAGAACATGAAGTATACATTTTAATTATAAAAGGAAGGAACAGGAATACCTGGGGACACAGGGGGGCCAGAAGCAGGGCATGGACTGGGCAGGGAGCAGAGAGAGGTGCTCTCAGAGTATTAGGGCCACAAGAACTCTTGAGCTGGTCTACTTCCAATGCCCCCTTTAATAGGTGAGAAGACAGAGGTCCAGAGAGCAAGAGTGACCCGCACGGGGTCACATAGTCTATTAGTGGCAAAAAAACAAGCCACAGAAGGACATTTCCCTGAGATCAGCCTGTACTTGGGTAAGTGGACAGACACCCAAAGCTTGTTTCGGCTGTATTCAGCTGTATTCTTTTGCTGGGACAAGTGCTGCCCTGCAGGGTGGAACAGAATCTGTAGCCTGGGCTGGTGTGCAAGGGATGTACCATAAGCCTCCATGAGCTGTGACTTCTGACCTTCACAGCTGGGGCCACTGGGTTCCTGTGCAGGCTTAACCTCATGGCTGCCTTGGGAACCAGTCCTGGCCTAGAAGCAGCTTGCTTTTGCAATGTCTTTTTTCCTTATTTTCCCTTCCATTTCTCATTAGTCCTATCTGGCCTGAGGGGTCCATGCCCATGATTGCTCCTGATTCCAAACCTGTCTGCTGCCAACTGTATACTGACCAGGTCTCTGTGGCTGTTGACTGGATATTCTCCAGTGGGCTGCCTGGCTCCTACCTCTAACAATCTCCAATTTGCTTTTTCTCCTCACGTCTGAGTCTCCTTCTTACAGGGACAAAGAGATCAGAAGACGCAGTTGGGCTCAAAGCAACACCACATGTTCCTGTCCTGGTAAGTGAGCTCATACATGGACCCATTAGTATCTTCTCTGAGACTGTCTTCAAGGTGGTCTGAGCATGGAAGCTAAGGAGGCAAAGCAACGTAGGACTTCACAGAGTGACTTCCAAGCGATGTTGCAAAGATTCCTGTCTTTTAATTCGTCACAGAGCGTATCATTTACAGATAAGCCCTTCTCAGGGCAGGGCTCCAGACTGTAACAAACGCATTTCTAAAGTCTGTTCCAATACAGATGGAAGGAAGGAAGAAAGGAAGGAAGGAAGGAAGGAAGGGAGGGAGGGAGGGAGGGAGGGAAGGAAGGAAGGGGAAGGGAAGGAGGGAGGGAGGGAGAGGGAAAGGAAGAAACTAATACAGGCTCTACAAGGGAATGCCTTAGTCACTTGGGTTGAGTTGGATTTCCCTTTGGAATAATTAAGGCTGAAAGGCAAGTGTGACAGTGGAACATGTTTGTACAAGAGTGCCTGATGGTTGGCACTGTAGCTTTCCAGGGGTCTGGTCATCATTTTAGAAGTCTGAGGAAGGTTCTTTCTGGAAAAGAGAACAAGAGAGCTGGGAACTTCTGTCTAATATGATTAAGACTATAAGAAGCCAAGACTCCATGCACTCATTCATCCAACAACATTACTGACAATGAAATAGACATGTACCAGCTCTGGTCTAGGTGGCCACTAGGGACAGAGGCAAGAGTAGCAGAAAATTCATTGGCCATTAACTCCCTAGAGGACAATGAGACTAGATTTAGCCCCATCTAGAGAGAGATGGAATCTAACCAGATTTTATTATAGCCTCTTGGAGAGAAGGGTAGAGTGTAGAAGGCATTGAAAATCTATTTTTCATGCAATTCTACCCCACCACCATCATTTAGACAATATCCTCTAAAGTTCCACACCTAAAGACATATCTCTGCTATTTCTTCTCTCCCCCATACATGGTTTGCCCAGCATCTTCATGAACTCCAGCCCTCATGGCAATAATAGGAAAAAATTAGATTAGGTGATGATATCTATTTTACAGGTGAGGAAACTGAGACTTGACCAAGACCACGTGACTAGTAAATGAAAGCAAAGTAGTAAATGGGAAATTAATTGGCCTGGGAACTCAAGAGATCAAAGTTATCCCCCTCTCTTTGTCACTAAATCAGATAGGCGACCTCTCCTTCTTTACCTGTTGCTTCACCTGACAAGTTCTGCTCTGTAGGGATCCTTCCAGTTCCCCACTATGAAATGATAAAACCATTACCTCCAGTGTAAGGGAGAATCTGAGATCAAGATACCTGATACCACCTGGCACTAGTGCCTGCCTGGGAACCAGGACTCTGAGAATATAAGAAAAGTCATCCACCAGGGGACATTTTCCTTGTTCCTAACTTTTCCATCAAGAGGGATGCTACAGGGCTTCCCTGGTGGCGCAGTGGTTGAGAGTCCACCTGCCGATGCAGGGGACACGGGTTCGTGCCCTGGTCCGGGAAGATCCCACATGCCGCGGAGCGGCTAGGCCTATGAGCCATGGTCGCTGAGCCTGCGCGTCCAGAGCCTGTGCTCCGCAACGGGAGAGGCCACCAACTGTGAGAGGCCCAAGTAACACACACAAAAAAAAAAAAAAAAAAAAAAAAAGAGGGATGCTACTTAGGGTTATCTTGTTTATCCATTATTAATTTCATTAATTCCCTCATTCAAAAAATATTTATTTTCAACACAAACAATTTGAATCCCATGTTTCTTCTACAAGTTGTGTACAGCCCAGCAGCAGAGATAAATATGTGCACGTGGCAGGACACTCACTGGAGCTGCAGCTCATAGGCCACAGGGATGGCACTGACAAGATCCCCTTGTCAATATGCTCACGTTCATGTTCATTTGGCCATTGGAGACCAAATCAGTTGCAAGAAGGCAATTTCTGGGAGGGAAGAGAATTGGGCAGTAGCCCAATTTCCCTGACTGATGTCCAAACACATTGGATGGACTAGGGCTGTCCTGGTTGAGGCCAGAAAGCAGAAAAAAAAAAAAGCCATGGCAATGAGAATGATGTGTGAGCACCCAGGAGTGGACTGGGCCCCAAGCACTTGACCAGCAGGAAGAAAAGGCTGTTTCTGGGAATCATGTGCTGCTGGAAAGAGGAAAATCCCAAACTAGCGGCTTATGTGCACACTGGGGGAAAGGAAGAAAGGTGTGTGAGTATAACTCAGAGCTGTTACAGGAGCAGCTTAAGACTGAGTCTCAGAGCAGAAATCTCCCTTGCACTCAGGAACAAGACATCAGTGGCTCCCCAGTGCCTGGAACAGTGAGTTACAACCAAGGCAGCCCTACTCCCCAAGAGAAAGAAGCATGCAGCCCCCCCTAAAAAAACATTATTCATGCCCAATCTTCAGGCTGAGAAAAACAGCCATGGTAACTCACTTTTAAATCATGTTTCCTAATGAAAATGCATCAGAATCATTTTGTTGTCACAGAAACAGGGTGAGAACCATAAGCCTAGATGATAAAGTCCACTTAGCAAGGCATACAGAGCCCCTCACAATTGATTTCAATCTACCTTTTAGCCTCTTCTCCAGCCTCTGGCCAGTTTTCCCCCTCATGTCCATTCTGTTCAGGAGCTCTGTGGTTTGGTGAAATTGGTTCCCCCTCCCCCAGCTCTAAGGGTGGGTGTGATGTTTTTAAACCATCACGAATTCTTACAGATCTTCCCACCAAGAGGTGGGGACTTGCTTTGACCAATATAATGTGACAGAAATTATGTGGCACAGGTCTCAAGTTTGGATGTCAAGGGTCCTTGAGCCTCTGTTCTCACCCTCATGAGGTGCTGTGTGCATGAGAACGTGCCCCAGCTGGCTGGGTGGAGAGGACACACAGAAGAGAACCGAGGCAACCCGGACAACCAGCAGACGTATGACCATGACCGACACCATCCAGGACCGGCTGGCCCCGAGCTGACTTGCCAAGTGACCCTAAATGCATGAGTGAGCCCAGCCAACGCCACATGGAAGTGAGTGAGCCATCCCAGCTGAGCCCTGCCCAAATTCCTGACCCACAGACTCATGAACTAATAAATTGTTGTGGTTTTGAGACACTAAATTTTGGAGTATTGTTTTTATGTAGAAAAAGCTAATAGAAAGAGTGGGCTAAGCCAATCAGGGTGAATCATTCCCTCCTGTCACAGCTGATCCAGACACAGGTCAGATGATCAATGCAGGCTCAGGTGTGGTCCAGTCAGTGAGAACCTCAAGGCCTTGGCTGGGGATACCTGGTCAACGTTGTTCCTCCCTACTCTGCGTAGTGTGCTGTGAGGTGAAGCTGGAACTATGCAGCCATTTTGCCACCATTACACGATCAGCCCGAGGACGAAACCCTTATATGACAGCTCTCCAGGAAACTGCAGAGAAATGGAGTCAGAGTCTTGGTCAATGTCTCTTTCAAACTGCACTGGAACCTCACATTTTCTCTAGGCTTTTATAATTATAGGAGCCATTAATCCCTTGGTTAATTAGGACATTTGATCTCTGCTTTGGTTATCTGCAACTGAAAGTGTCCAACTGATATACTCTCAAAGATCTGTACCTGTGGTTTTCAAGTTCATTTCATCAATGAAACCCTGCTTTCTAAACAAAACCTTAAGGAGAAGCATAAAACAAAAGAGAATGTGTTTAAAGTAGGAGTGGGCAGCCCAGAATCCTGAGAGCAACTTCTTTGCTCCTATATTTGATCCCTAGGTCTGCCGTATGCAAGTACCACCAACTAGGTGACTTACAACAACGACATTTATTATCTCCCAGTTCTGGAGGCTCGAACTCAGACATCAATGTGTCAACAGTACCCTGCTCCCTCTGAAACCTGTAGGGAAATCCTTCCTTGCCTCTTTCCAGCTTCTGCTGGTTTGCTGGCATCTTTGGTGTTCCTTGGCTTATAGATGCATCACTCCAATCCTCCATTTCACATGGCTTTACAGTTCTCTCTGGGTCTCTTTCCACTGTGTGCCCTCTGTGCCTCTCTGTGTCCAAATTTCTGCATTTTATAAGGTCATCAGTCATACTGGACTACTGTCCACCCTAATGACCTCAGCATGGTAAAGACCCTATTTCCAAAAAAGTCACATTCTGATATGGTGGAGGTTAAGACTCCAATATTTATTTTTGGAGTGACACAATTCAACCTATAACTCTCCATCCCACAATAGTACCTGAGGCAACCTTGCAGGAATTAAAGCTCTAAGGGAGATGGAAAGTGGTTTTATTTCTTTGTCCTGTTTCATATTCTGAAATTCTTCCCCAAAGGTCCTTCTTCCTCCTCTCAGATTATAAGACTCAGATTGGATGGGACCTACTCTTTCTGCTCCTCCCTCCAGAAGAAACAATTCCCCTCTCTTCTGTGTCTCAGACTGGTTGATATGTCAAATAAAGCATAGGCATCACCTCATTATGGTTAAATCTATATATATTTGCTATTTTCACACTGGATTATGTGTGACCTTGATGGCAAGACTGTCACTTGCACCTGGCTTAGTGGCTAGCAAACAGAAGATATTCAGTGAGTTCTGGATGAAATAAAAGTATGTGGCCTGATATTTTTCATTAATTGTTAGAAGGTGTTATTTATTAAATAATATAAATTTAAAGGATAATGACTTGGCAAAGACTCAGGATTTGACTCCAGACTATGACATCAAAATGGTCTTGGGAATGAGTAGGAGGAGAAGCAATTTGAACATTGACTGGACATCATCCTTGGCCCAGGTTTTCTCCCCACTCAAGTTTTCCTTGATGCTAGGAATCCCATTATAAGAATGCCTAGACATCAAGTGTACCACCTAATGATTTTTGGTTATTAGAGTCTTTCGTGGTTTTGTAATTTTTATTCATTGATGCTTCTCAAACATCCATGTAAAGGCTGGTATGAAAATGGCAGAATAACAAAATCCCAACTAGTAAACATTTAGCTTGTGAAGCTGCCACTGTGCTTATTATTACTGTTATCGTTGTTATTATTATTATCTCTGCTGAGAGGAACATTTCAGTCTTTGGAATCCCATTGCAGCAAGGAGTAAAGAGTATTACAGACTCAAGGGAAACCACCTAGACTCACAGAATGTCATATTTTATTTTTATATAGAAAAATTGATATTCACAGATCAGAAATTAATTTCCCAAAGTCTCACAGCATATTCACTGACAGATTTACAACTAGCATCTGCCTCAGTGGTAGAGGGACTACACATTCCAGCCTGTCCAGGATGGTCCCAGCTCACACCTGTTGCCCCATTTAATTATTAATAACTCCCTCTCATTCTCTGAAAAAAGTCCTGATTTGATTGATAAATTACATGATTATCCTGCTCACTGGCTAATGTCCATAAAAGTTAGTTTGGACTTTTTCAGTGAAGATAATTTCAGTTGTAAGTAAGAGAAAAACCAACTGAAATTGTATTAAATCATTGGAGGGACTTATTAGCTCATGAGAAAAGTGGAAACACCAAAGGCTTAGTTTATTTTGACCTGTCTGATGCACAAGGCACTTTCTCCAAAGGCTGACTCCATTGCACTGGGACAAAGTAAATAGTGACAACCTGCTTCTTCATCCATCCCCTGTGCTACATGAGTCCTCATTCCATTCCCAGAAAAGAGAAAAGAAAACTCTGTAACCACCCACCACCCAAAAAATACAAAGAGGCATATTTCTCAGAGGCTCCCAGTGTATGAATCCTCATGCTCCTTGACCTAATTCTGCCTGCATGCCCATCTTGTCATCAAAATCTGCAGCCAGAGAATAAGGTCACACTAGTCTGAATCAAATGTCCTTCCCCAAGGGCGAGGGGTGGACTGAGCTTCAGCCAAAGTACTTGGGCTGGGCAGGGGTTGCACGAATACCCAACAAAAATCAGGGTGAGTACCAAGAGAAAGGGAAATGGATGTTGGGGAGTCACCCTCTTGTCCATTCACTATAGAGCTTGTTGTCTTCAAAAGGCAAGTGGGGTTTTGGCCTTTAAACAAGTGCTGCAAAAGACAACCCCAGAGAGCAGTGATCCAGTTTTTGCCAGAAGTCCCCATCAGGTAGGATGGTTAAAGAGCACAGGGGGGCTGTGGGGCATTTCCTCTGTACTCACCCAATGGGTCTGGTAAGAGATTGGGTCAGGGCATCAGATACATATGGGTTTGAATTCCAGCTCTCCTACTTACGTTGTAACCAAGTGAGTAGCTTAATCTCTCTGTAGGTGTTTGATCCCCACGAGTAACCTGGGGGCAATAATGCCTACTTCAGTGTTTTGAGAAAATTTTAAAACATCAAAATTATCTAGCACAGTGCTAACTACACAGGTAATCAATTTTCTTTCTTTGTGCTTTAATTACTCGTTAAGAGAGAAAAGTATCAGAACAAGGAGCTACAATAGCCTGAGTTGATCTTTTTCCCGAAGAGAAGATCCTATTATCTGAGTTTCTGAGACACCGCTTGTGCCTATATCTCCCTGGTCCCTGCTGCAAACATACTGACAATTTCAGAGTTTGGTTATCCTATTTCTGCACTTGGTTGCCTACCATCTCTGTGTGGTTTTTTTCACCAGTGTGTTAACTACTGATGTCACAGTCTTCTTTCAGATCAGTTCCTTTTAGAGTCCACACTTTGCTCTCTACAGATGCCTAATCTCAAACGTTATATATGAGATTACTCATTTTGTCCTAAAGTTCTGGAAGATTCTCACTTTAGTCCCCTATGAACATAAGCACCTTTCTTGCCTATCCTTCCTCTTAGTGGAGAGAGTTAAATGAGCTTAGGATGTGAAATCCTTCCACAAAATCAAACTCACTATGCAGATAAGGGTAGCATTATATGTACTGCTAGAGGGCCAAGATTTTATGGACCCTAAATCAGGCAATTCTCCCTGCCCTCCTCACTACACTCCCTGTAATGGACACTGCAGCCTTGTGTGGAATCTTTTTCAGCTTTCTATTTTGAAATAATTTAGATTTTTCAGATGAGATGCAAAGATAGTACGGAGTCCCCATATACCCTTCACCCAGCTTCTCATGGTGTTAACATCTTACATAACCATGGCCCATGTATCAACATCAAGAAATTAACACTGGAACAGTGAAATGAACTAAACTATAGAATTTATTCAGACTTCACCAATTTTTCCACTAATATCCTTCTTCTGTTCCAGGATACCACATTGCATTTAGTTGTCATGTCTCATTCTCCTTTGATTCTTTAACAGTTTCGCAGTCTTCCCTAGCTTTTTCATGACCTTGACACTTTTAAATGCACTGGTCAGATATTTCCTTCACTGTCCCCCAATTTAGGTTATCTGGTATTTTCTCATGATTAGATGGAGTTTATGGATCTTGTAAAACAATATCCCTGAAGAGAGGTGCGTTTCTCATTGCATCATATCAGGGAGTCCATGATGTCAGCCTGTATTACTGATGGTATTAATCTTGATCACTTGGTTAAGGGAGTGTCTGCCAGGTTTCTCCTGTTACTACAGTTATTATTTTTTCCTTTCCATATTCTGTCTGTTAGATTAGAGTCACTAAGTTCAGTCCACACTAATGCCCACTTAAGTACTTCATTATTTTCTGGCAGTACATGATATTCCAAACTCATCTTGTATTTTCCCTGCCCCTGCCCTAGAATCAGCTATTTCTCCAAGAATTCCTCTTCAGTTTACTGGAGAATGTTACGTAGAAACCAAGATCTGGGTGCTAAGTGTGCTTCATGTTATGGTCAGCTTAAATGTTAAAGAACACAACTATTATCATAGCTTTGTGATTATTTCCTCATCTATTCCTGATCTTGTTCCATTGAACAAGATCCTACCTTGAATAGCTTTGTGATTTATTTCCTCATCTCTTTATTCCTCATCTTGTTCCATTGAACAAGATCCTACCTTGAATCTTTCCAACACATCTTCATTTATTCATTTATTCACTCACTCATTCATTATTCAATATTGAGCTCCTACCATGTGTCAGGTACTCTTGTATTTGACACTGGGAATGCAGTTGTCCTCTTGATAGTGTATGTACACATTCTCTGAAGTAATACTTGATGAGATGAAAAAGATAGATAGGAATTAGTCAGGAAAAGGGAAAAGGGTGGAGGGTGAGGTTAAAAAAAAAAAAAGAAAAGAAATGCACGTGCTTTCCAGAGCATACACCCAGAAGGACACTTAAAGAATTGGGATAGCTGTTTTAATTCTATTATTAAGTAGATAATATTTTATATTTGAGAGTAGCCCCAATCTCTCACCAGTTGTACTCAATTTTAAAAAAATATTTATTTATTTATTAGGCTGTGCCGGGTCTTAGTTGCAGCACACGGGACTTTTGTTGCAGCATGCGGATCTAGTTCCCTGACCAAGGATCAAACCCGGGCCCCCTGCATTGGGAGCATGGAGTCTTAACCACTAGACCACCAGGGAAGTCCCTGCACTCAATCTGAGAGTGGGTAGGGAATATATAAACTCTCCAACTACACGATAATTCTATATAAAATAAACTAATGACCAAAAGAATAAAACACCAAAACCAATGAGAAACGCTAACCAACTACGTGTCCTAGAGTAATTCTGTGTTAATTCAAATCAATTAATATAGAGAGAGTAACCACTACGTGGTGTTTACAATACACCACAGCTGCGTGCACACCAGCTGTGTGCTGAGAATAGCGAAGCAAACAAGGAAGTCACAGCCCTGCTTATAAGCAGCTTCAGTCTGGTGTGATAAGCACCATAGAAGGGAAGTGTATGGAGCTATAGGGCATATAGGGAGGGATTTAACCACCTTGGTGGTCACAGAAGCATCCTAGAGAGTGTGGCACTAACACGGAGGCTTGAAGGAAGAGCAGGAACTAGTGAAGAGAAGAAACCAAGATCTGGGTGCTAGATGTACTACATCTTTTGATCAGCTTAAACCTCGAAGAACTCCTCTATTATCATAGTTTTGTGATTAATTCCATAATCCCTTTATCTACTCTTAATCTTTCCACTGAACAGGATTCTATGTTCTCTTCAATATCCTTTCATTCATTAATTCGTTCACTCATTCGATATTTATTGAGGAGAGAGGAAGGAAAAGCATTCTGCATTTGAGAACAGCCTGTGGGAAGGCCAGGATGAAAAAGGGCATGGTGTGTGCTTAAGGAACAGAAGGAAATGCATTTTACCAAGAGAGAAAAGAGCAGGAGAAAGAAAGGCAAGAAATGAGGCTGGAGACTTGGGAAAACACCATGTCCCATAGCTCCTTCCAAATCAGTTGAGGGTTTGGGGCACTTTTCCCAGTGCAGTGAAGAGCCATGGAAGGCTGCTAAGCCAATGAGTGACCAGACAGGGTCACCTGGCTGCAGTGGGGAGTATAGGTAGGAAGGGAGTGAAGCATTAACCTCTGTAAGGCTTAGTAAGGTTAGTTTTCTTCCTGCCCCACAAAACTGGGGTGAGGAATAAACGAGGGTACACATACAAATTCCCTGGAATGATGTTTGCCACATGATAGGCAATCAGAAATTTTTAACACCTTCTTTAGTCTAACAATATTAACTGTTTTTCATCTACTCTCATTTTTCTCTTTATTCCCATAACTATATTTTGGTGGTGGGGGGGGGAAATTAACCATTTAAACTTTTTGCAGCAATTAAACTTGATTACTGAGCTAAACACAGTGAACAAACATGAATAGGACATGAGTTCTTCCTTAAGGCATAATTACAACGAGCCATAACATACTGTGATATGACCTACACTGATGTCATGAGCCAAAGTTCATAGGGAAGAATGACATCCTTCACGACTGTCCTTAATGTTAGGCAATATGTGTGGCACAGAGGACTTCAACACAGATTTCTCGACCAAATGAATGCATTCTCTGGGAGCTCAGAGGATGAAGCAGGAGGCTTGGGTGCGCTATAAATTCAGTCTCTTAGGATTTAATACAAGCTCATTGAGGACTATGGCTTTCTTTCTATATATTTTATTGATTAATGTTTAGAATTATTGTTAATATGCTTTATTTTTTATGAAAGTTTTTCTGAGTGATTAGTCACATTTTCAAATCAAAACTCCCCTATCGGGCTTCCCTGGTGGCGCAGTGGTTGAGAGTCTGCCTGCCAATGCAGGGGACACGGGTTCGAGCCCTGGTCTGGGAAGATCCCACGTGCCACGGAGCAACTGGGCCCGTGAGCCACAAATACTGAGCTCTGCGCGTCTGGAGCCTGTACTCCGCAGCAAGAGAGGCCGCGATAGTGAGAGGCCCACGCACCGCGATGAAGTGTGGCCCCCGCTTGCCACAACTAGAGAAAGCCCTCGCACAGAAACGAAGACCCAACACAGCCAAAAATAAATAAATGAATAAATAAATTTATAAAAAAAAAACTTTCCTATCAAGAAACACTGTGTGATAACATGAAAACATCAAATCTATACTGAGATGCTGGTTTGATAACATTGTTTCTAATTATCTTTGTTATTTTCATCTGAGTCACAGAAAATACGAGGCAAATTTCATTCTCTATTGTTGACTTTTCTTACCACCTACCTGCATGCTGGCCACCTAACCTAACCCCTAGCTGACGTGTGTTTAGATAATCAAATTATTTTTATTCTTAGTCTGAGCAATACACCAGTGAACTTGTATGAGAACTGTGTAATGTCAGTAAAGTAAATGACTATGGGGTTATAACTAACATGACTCCCTCTAATTAATATATGTAGTTCTCCCAGTTTCTATGCTAATGTACTTTATTTTTGAAGCAAGTTGAAAAATGAGGAGAGTAATCATAATGGTTTGGGGAACACTTAACATTAATGGGAAAATTAATGGGAAAATTAAAAGCTAAAGCTGTTTCATTCCTGTGTTTACAGTTCTTCAGAGTCTTCTGGTGGAACTGACCTTGGTCAAATTGCTTACTTTTTCTTAAAGAGTTTTAACTATTTTAGATGAAAGCCATGACTGGCTATTCTCAATGCGTTAAAGTCTAAGTCAGTGGCTCCATGAGTGACAGCTGTCGTGCACTGGTATGATCACTGAGGGAGGACAAATGCGCTTTGAACACCTACACATGTCCCTCAGGGAAGAAATCATTTTAAAGAAAGCTTGAAAACTAATTCTGATACTGTTAGCAATTCTATTGTTTTTATGCATTTGAAAGTACTTTTATTAAAAAACCCAAACTCAAACTAAGAGATTTAAAAGTACAGAGAATGTGGAAGAGGAAACAAAAGTTCCTATTTCCCAATTCAGTTTCACAATCCCATACCCCAGTTGTCATTGTTAACAGTTTCTTGTTAATTTCTCCTTCCAGAAATGTTTCTCCTCATACAACTATGTGAAGCATCTAGTATATATTTTAACACAAATAGGATCATCCTATACACAATTTTGTAATTTTCATTTTTCACTTAAAATTAGGTCAATACATTTAGATCTTTATCTTCCTTTTAGTGCCTGTATAGCAAGGGTCCCCAACCCCCGGGCAGTGGACCGGTACCAGTCTGCAGCCTGTTAGGAACCAGGCCACACAGCAGGAGGTGAGAAATAGTTCAAAATATTATGTTTATTTTTGGAACAAGGAGATCTAAGTTTTATTGTTTTCCCTTTTCCTGTGATTCTGAAAAACTGTTTTACTGGAACCATCAGTTTGTTTCCTTACTGGATATGTAATATTCATACTAGTCCCAACTATGACTAAAAACTCTGGTAGTTGCATGATCACCAATTTTTTTTAATTGATGAGAAACTATTTTGTTTTTCCATTTCCCTCTATTTAGCATAATGATAATAATCATTATTATTAAGATACTGTATCTTCACTTGACTGATAAGGAAATCTATATGTGAAAAGGTGAAGCACCTTTTCTAAACTCATATTAGTGGTGCAGCTGGGAATGAACCTAGGTTATTGTAATAAGCCTAGGTTCTTATGGTTAATTACTTCTAAAGCATTGGGTCAAAAGTTTTGTTACATCAGGCTTATTGGTAGTTCAGTCTGAGAGACTGAACTAATAGAACAAAACAGGATATAAAGAGACAATGTGAGGAGAACTAAAATATTGTGTTGCTTCTCCATTCTTTTCCAGCTCAATTTCATGGTTCTATAATGTAATATGATTAAATGCCATATTAAGATAAGAAGTTAGTAGATAGAAGGAACCACAGAAATCTTGCTAGTGGGTAAAAGAGGCACAGAAAGGTTCTTGCAGGAAGCTGAACTTGACCTGTAAGATGAAGGAAAGGAAAGACCTTTTGTGAAGACTCTGATAGTTTAGAATTAGTTCACAAGACTGGTTGTGCATCAGAATCACCTGGGAAGCTTAGTAACTACTCAATACTCAGACCTGACCCAAGGAAACTCAGATTCAGCTGGCAGAAAGTGGGGCCTGGGAATGCGATGTATCATATCAGATGTAGCTGATATAATAAGCCTTCAGACCTCTTTTGGAAAACAGGCTTAGGGCACTATTCATGTTTTGTTTTTTTTTGTTTTAACCTTTAATCGTTGGCATTTTTTTAAAAGTTTTGATGTCGTTCTCTCTTGTCATCACAGTTTTTTTCTGGCTTTTTTTTTTTTTAATACATACAAGCTAATGTCTGTTCTTTAATAGAAGCCAAGATTCTGATTCATTCTTTAGCAATTATCATATTAGGTTATTGTAATATCTTTTATGCCAAATAAGATGAAATTCTATTTTTGATGTTTCTGTTGGAAATGAAAATGGATAAGCCTCCTAGAGTATACGATTTAGGGTTACTTGATATATTAATATTTACATTTTCTTTAAATATTAAAGTTCTTTGCCACTAAACTACACCAGTAGTATTTGGTTGAATCCTCCTTTTTAGTACAGAAATGACTACCTCATGGAATCAATGTTTGGTACAGCTTTGAAAACTGGATGGATACTCCAGTGACTTACCAAAAGAATGATTTCTCCAAGGAGTGAACTGTTACTGTTTGGCATTTATCAGAACTTCCTACAAGCATCTAGAAGGCTTTTAGATCTTTCTTTCTCCATTTCTCCAATCCTACAGTGCACTAAGCAGGGCTCCCCACAGCGGTATTAGGATTTGCACATTGGGCCTCTTATATGCTTCAATCTCAATAGGAAATTCATTTGCTCATTTAACAGCCTTTTTGAACATATACTATATCCTAGGCACTAGAAATACAAAGGTTAACATGACAGACACCATACCTGCTTTAACGGTGTTTATGGTCTGATGTAAAAGAAAACAGATAATTATATAATCTGGTATAGTAATTTTTTTTTTTTTAGGAAGGAAATGCTCACCTCCTTTCTTTTTTAAAAATATTTATTTATTTATTTATTTGGTTGTGTTGGGTCTTAGTTGCAGCAGGTGGGCTCCTTAGTTGTGGCTTGCCGGCTTCTTAGTTGCAGCACATGGGTGCCTTAGTTGCAGCACGTGGGTGCCTTAGTTGAGGCAGGCAGCCTCCTTAGTTGTGGCTCACAGGCTCCTTAGTTGTGGCATGTGAACTCTTAGTTGCAGCATAGCAAGGAATTGACCTACACGGCTGCAGGGGCTAGCTAGGAAAGTCCAAAATCCACTGGACAGGCCATAAGGAAGGGAAGTCTGGAAATTCTCAGCAGGAGGTGATGCTGCAGCTCACAGGTAGAATTTCTTATTTCTCAGGGAAACTTCAGTACTGCCCTCAAAGCTTTTAAACTATTTGAATCAAACCCATTCAAATTATGGAGAATAATTTCCTTTACATAAAGTCAACTGATTATAGATGTTGTTCACATCTATAAAACACCTTCACAGCAACACCTAGATTAGTGTCTGATTGATTAATGGGATACTATAGCCTAGCCAAGGTGATACATAAAACTGATCATCACAGTAATGTTTAGAAAATGCTATTGTGGAGAAAGAATAAAATGAGAAGGACCCACAAAGTAGGGCATCTATCTTAGTCTAAGGGGAGTCAGGTATTTCCCGAAAGAGATGACAATTAACATGAGAATGAGCAAGATAAAGAAGTGGATAGAGAATATATTCTGAAATGTGGAAACAGTGTAAGCAAAGGCCAGAAAGAGAGCACTAAAATCTCTTCTCATCAGATTTTTTTTCTGGCTTCCTTTTTCAGAACAATTACAAGGTGATGGCTGTTCAACAAAAACCAATATTTTACTCTTTTTTTTGGTAACCATTGTATTAATTTATTGTAATGTCTTTAGTGCTGAATCAGATAAAACTCTATTTTCATATTTTAATTAGCATTTCCAATTGTCAGTGAGATAAAGCACCTCTTCATATATTTATTTGACATTCAGGTTTCCTCCTCTATAGATTGCCTGTTTTTAACCTCTGCACATTAGGGGTAGTTTTCTTTTCCTTATTGATTACATATGATTTGGATATTACCAAAAATCCTTTGTCTTTATATGCATTGCAGATATATCTCCCAGAGAACATCATTTCAACCTAGGAGGTACTTTGTAGGCTACAGTTGCAGGTGAGGGCAAGGCAACCTCGTTAAATCAGAGAGTGCTGGGGTGACCTGGATGCCAGGCTCAAGTCTCACTTCTAGGACACAGCCCCATACTGAGCAGGAACAATAGGGCCACAGGAAAGGAAAAGGGAACGGAGACAGCCCCTTTCACAAAGCACTGTATTTAACAATTCAAATAAATGACAGAAGAGGGAGCTCTAAAATCCTTAAGCTAGGAAATCTACACTGACCATCCTCCCTTCTAGTGCAGGCAAACTCACCTCGTTGAAGTATAATATAAGCAATAGAAAAGAAAAGTAGTCAAACCCACTCAAAATTATTATCAGAAAAAAAGAAAAATTAGGATCAGAATAACATTCTTTCAAGCAGTGAAAACAAGCCAGAACAACATGCCCACAAAATAAAAACTGTATGCTACTATTTTAAACAAACAAGCTAAAAGAAATTAAGAAAATACTAGAAGTTTAAAAGAACAACTTAAATTAGAATCAAAATAACCCAGAAATATTATCAGAGAAAAGAAAAGATTTGAAAATGGAACTTACAAAAACAAGGAATGTGTTAGTAATTAAAAAAATATATATCTTTAGAAATGAAGACTAAACTAGAAGTAATACATTGGTGAATAAATGGAAAGGAGGGATATTTTTAATTACAAAGGATTTAAGGGAATGCTCTGGCACCCCAGTGGTTAGGACTCCATGCTTTCACTGCCAAGGGGCTGGGTTCAATTCCCTGGTAGGGAACTAAGCCGCATGGCACAGCCAAAAAAAAAAACAAAACGGATTTAACAGAAAGTGACACAGAACATTAGCAAACTGTTAGTGTGTATGTGTGTGTGTGTAAATCTCCAAAGAAGAAAACCAAAGCAACTGAACACACCAGAATACTAAAAAACAATCATTGAAGAAAACCATTCCAAAATAAAAGATAACTCAAAATTACATATTGAAAAGATACACTGTATACTCTGGAAAATCAACTCACAATGATTGCCATCAAGGCATACTGTAGTAAAATAATTAGAATTCAAAGAAAAAGAGAAATGCATTAACAAATACATATTCAATAAGAAAAAGTTTTAAAGCCTCTTTCAGCTAAAAAGTTTTAAATTATGCTATCAAACAACCCTTGGATTAAAGCACAAATACAGATACAATTAGAGAATTTTTTTTTAAAAGAACATTAGTGAAAACAACATTTCAGAATCCATGGGATACAGCTATTGAAGTTACCAGAGTCAAATTTTAGCATGAAGTATCTATATTAATTCAAATAAAAGTATAAATTTAACACAACATATTAGAAGTTATGACCAATTCAACTACACAAAATGAAGCAATTAGAGGATTAAGAATTGTAAAGAAACAGATAAACCTATCTCTATTTGCAGATAATAAAATTAAGTGTCTGGAAATCCAAAAGAACAAGAGGACTATGCTTTAATAAAATAACAAATTAATTGTAAAGTCAGTGTACAAAATCAATAATCCCTATAGTAGTTTAAACAAAAGTTAGTTAAGAGATATAATGGATGAGAAAAATCCATCTAAAATAGGAAGAAAAACAAAAGAAATATAGAGAAAAGAAAGAGAAAAGAGAAACAAAGAGAGAAAGAAGAAAGAAAACTAAAATACTTAGAACAAGAAATAGCCACAGCCTAATAAGTCACAACATAGGTTTGAACAAATGGAAATTTTCCTCCTTTCTTGAGTTGAAAGACTTAACATTAAATCTATGTCAGTTTTCCCTAAATTAATTTATAAATTTCCAATTAAAATATCAGCATACATTTTTTACAAGCTAGACAAGTTCATTATAAAGCTAATTTAGTAGAACCAAGAAATAACAAAAACCAGAAAAACCCTAAAAAAGAACAAAGTGGGGGCTGGCCCTATCAAATATAAAAACATATTTAAGAGCTTCTAAAATAGTAAGTATAGTATTGGTGCACAGATAGTCAGACAGTCTAATGATATAAAATAGAAAATACAAAAATAGACCCAACAGCATATGGTAATTTGTGTGACAAAAGCAATAATTCAAATAAGTAGAGAAAAGATAGGTTTTTTTAAATGTGGTATTGAGATAAGTGGATAGCTTAATAGAAAAAGATAAAGTTGGATCCATTTCTCACACCATAAACTCCAAATGAATCAAATGTCTAAACAGAAGTGACAACACCATAGGACTACTAGAGGAAAGCTGAGGAGAATTCCTCTACAACTGCAAGTAGAAAAAACTTTCCTTACTATGACTAAAAATTCAGAAACAATGAGAAAAGACTGAGCTATCTAATCTCATATAAATAAAACTTTTGCATAAAGAAAAAAAAACATGAAAGCAAGGTTTAAAAAAAACAGAAAACTAGGGAAAAGTTTATAACTTACACCACAGATAAAGGGTTGATATCCTTAATAAAGAGTGTCTAAAAATAAAGAATTTTGATCCACCTCCTAGAGTAATGAAAATAAAAACAAAAGTAAAGAAATGGGACCTAATTTAACTTAAAAGCTTTTGCACAGCAAAGGAAACCATACACAAAACAAAAAGACAACCCTCAGAATGGGAGAAAATATTTGCAAACAAAGCAACATGACAAGGGATTAATCTCCAAAATATACACACAGTTCATGCAGCTCAATATCAAAAAAAAACAAATAACCCAATCAAAAAATGGGCAGAAGATCTAAATAAAAGAAGACATACAGATGGCCAAAAAACACATGAAAAGATGCTCAACATCACTAATTATTAGAGAAATGCAAATCAAAACTACAATGAGGTATCACCTCACACCAGTCAGAATGGCCGTCATCAAAAACATCTACAAACAATAAATGCTGGAGAGGGTGTGGAGAAAAGGCAACCCTCCTAACCCTGTTGGTGGGAATGTAAATTGGTATAGCCACTATGGAGAACAGTATGGAGGTTCCTTAAAAAGCTAAAAATAGAGTTACCATATGATCCAGCAATCCCACTCCTGGGCATATAACTGGAAAAAAACATAATTTGAAAAGACACATGCACTCCAGTGTTCACTGCAGCACTATTTACAATAGCTAAGCCATGGAAGCAACCTAAACATCCATTGATGGAGGAATGGATAAAGAAGATGTGGTACATATACAATGGAATATTACTCAGCCATAAAAGACAAAATAATGCCATTTGCAGCTACATGGATGGACCTAGAGATTGTCATACTGAGTGAAGTAAGTCAGACACAGAAAGACAAATATCATATGATATCATTTATATGTGGAATCTAAAAAAAGGGTACAAATGAACTTATTTACAAAACAGAAGTAGAGTCACGGATGTAGAAAACAAACTTATGGTCATCAGGGGAGGGAGAGGGATAAATTGGGAGACTGGGATTGACACATACACACTACTATATATAAAATAGATAACTAATAAGAACCTACTGTATAGCACAGGGAACTCTACTCAATAGTCTGTAATGGCCTATATGGAAAAAGAATCTAAAAAAAAAAAGAATGGTTATATGTATAACTGATTCACTTCGCTGTACACCTGAAACTAACACAACATTGTAAATCAACTATACTCCAATAAAAATTTTTTTCAAAAATAAATAAAAATAAAGAAGAAAACCAACAATGTTGGAGAAGAATGGGCTGAAATAGACAATTCTCAGAGAAAGAAATGCAAATGGACCTTAACAGATGAAAGGTTCCTAGCATGACTCATAACAAGGGAAAAAGGTACAAATTCAAATCTATTGAGAGAACATTATTCACCTATCAGATGAGCAAAATTTCAAAGTTTGACAGCATGCTCTGTTGTCTAGGCTGAGCAGAACAGGCACTCTCATTCATTGCTAGTAAAGATTCCTAGCCTTCAAAGAATGAACTGTAATATACACAACAAACCTGATGAGTCTAAAAATAATTATGCTTTGTAAAAGAAACAAGACACAAAAGAGTACATCTTGTATGATTCCATTTATGTAAAATACTAAAACTGGCAAAACAAAACTATACAGAAAGAAAGATCAATGATTGACAGTTCTGGGGATTAACTGCAAGAGAATACATTTAAGACTAAGAAAGTAATCTATATCTTGATTGTAGTGGTGGCTATATTTGTCAAAACTTGTCAAATTATAAAATGACTGCATTTACTTTTATATAAATTATACATCAATAAAGTTGATTTTTTAGAAAAATACTATTAGAAGAGTTAAATAGAATAAAGAAAGGAAGAAAAGGGGAAGGGAAGGGAGGGAGGGAGGAAGAAACAAACAAACTTGGTTCATACCAAACAAAACAAGAAAAAAAGGAAAAGAAACAAAGATCAGATGAGACAAAAGCAAAATAAAGAGAAGACAGAAGACAAACTACATCAGAAATTATACTACGTAAATGGACTAAATATTCCAATTAAAGACAAAGATTGTAGGACTGTCTAAAAAAACAAGATCTAACTATATGCTATTTATAAATGTGAAAGTAAAAGAATGGAAAAAGATATGCCATGAAAACACTAACCACAATGTATTTATGTGGCAATATTAATATAAGCAAACTTTAAGGTAAGAAGTACTACTAGTGATAAAGGACATTTCAAGATCTTAAAATAGGTAAATTCAACACTAAGAAAAATAATCCTAAATCTTAAATCTACTAATAGTGTAATTCAAAAAGGTACATGCACCCCTATGTTCATAGCAGCACTAATCACAATAGCCAAGACATGGAAACAACCTAAATGTCCATTAACAGATGAATGGATAAAGAAGATGTGGTACATATACACATGGAATATTACTCAGCCATAAAAAAGAATGAAATAATGTCATTTACAGCAACATGGACGGACCTAGAGATTATCATAATAAGTAAGTCAGAAAGAGAAAGATACCATATGATAACACTTACATGTGAAATCTAAAATATGGCACAAATGAACCTACCTACAAAACAGAAACAGACTCACAGACATACAGAACAGACATGTGGTTTTCAAGGGGGAGGGGGTTGGGGGAAGAATAGTGTGGGAGGCTGTGGTTAGCAGATATAAATTATTACATATAGAATGGATAAACAACAGGTCCCACTGTATAGTACAGGGAACTATATTCAATATCCCATGATAAACCCTAATGGAAAAGAATATAAAAAAGAATGTATATATATTTATGTATACCTGAATCACTTTGTTATACAGCAGAAATTAACACAACATTGTAAATCAACTATACTTTGATTTTTTTTAATTATTTATTTATTTATTTATTTTTGCGGTACACGGGCCTCTCACTGTTGTGGCCTCTCCCGTTGCAGAGCACAGGCTCTGGACACGCAGGCTCAGCAGCCATGGATCACAGGCCTAGCCACTCCGCGGCATGTGGGATCTTCCCGGACCGGGGCACAAACCCATGTCCCCTGCACCGGCAGGTGGACTCTCAACCACTGCGCCACCAGGGAAGCCCTATACTTTGATTTTTAAGAAAGTAAAAAATAAAAGCCTTCCAAATATTAAAAAAGAAAAATAATTAGAAAATACCTAAATATTTGGAAATTAAGCAATGCATTTGTAAATAACCCATGCATCAAAAAAGAAATCATAATGAAAAACTGAAAATATTTTGAATGGAAAATAAAAATATGGCATAGCAAAATTTGTGGACTAGAGCTGAAAACTATTATGGAAAAAAATTAAAACACTGTCTCTGTCTCTGTCTCTCTGTGTCTCTGTGTCTCTGTCTCTCTCTGTCTCTCTCTCACTCTCTCTCTCTCTCTCTCTCTCTCTCTCTATATATATATATATATATATATATATACCTTTTTTTTTTTATTTTGGCCATGCCATGCAGCATGTTAGTTCCTTGACCAGGCATCAAGCCTGCACCCCTTGCAGTGGAAGCATGGAGTCTTAACCACTGGACCACCAGGGAAGTCATAGATATATATTTTTTATTTTATTTATTTATTTATTTTAATATCTTTATTGGTGTATAATTGCTTTACAATGGTGTGTTAGTTTCTGCTTTATAACATTGCTTCATTTGCAAATATTTTCTCCCATTCTGAGGGTTTTCTTTTGGTCTTGTTTATGGTTTCCTTTGCTGTGCAAAAGCTCTGAAGTTTCATTAGGTCCCATTTGTTTATTTTTGTTTTTATTTCCATTACTCTAGGAGGTATATATTTTAAAAAATGAAAGACTGAGAATGTTTCCTTAGCTTCCATCTCAAGAAGCTAGGAAAAAGAGAACATAAATTAAACACAAAGAAAGAAGAAGGAACAAAATAAAAAAGATAAGAATAGAAAGTAATGAAATAGAAAGTAGATAGAAAATAGAGAAAATCAAAAAGCTGAAAGTTGATTCTTTGAGATTAATATAATTACAAGCTCCTAGCAACATTGAGCAAGATATCTAATATCAGGAATAAAAAGGAGAATATCACTAGAGATCCTACATATATTAAAAGATAATAAGAGAATATTATGAATAATTTTATGTAATTTTGATAATTTAGATAAAATAAATTCCTTGAAAAAGACAAGTTACCCACATTTACATGAGAAAATGAAAAATCTGTATAGTGCTATATCTGGTAAAAAACTTGAATATATAATTTAAACCCCTCCTACTCCAAGAAGAAAGAAATATCACCAATCAAAGAAAAATTATATTGGAGGAAAAAAATGAACATTTCCCAACTCGTTTAATGAACCTGGTATAATTCCACCAAAACACATAAGGACATTACAAGGAAAGCAAAATACAGGCAAATATATCTCATGAATGTAGACGCAGTAATCCTAAACAAACAAAAAATCAAAATAAAAACAATCAATATGGAAAAAATAATAATAATCATGACCAGATGGTATTTATTCCAGGAACACAAGGTTGGTTTTACATTCAAAATTCAATGTAGGGACTTCTCTGGTGGCACAGTGGTTAAGAATCCGCCTGCCAATGCAGGGGACACAGGTTCGATCCCTGGTCTGGGAAGATCCCACATGCCACGGAGCAACTAAGCCCTGCGCCACTACTGAGCCTGCGCTTTAGAGCCCGTGGGACACAGCTACTGAGCCCGTGCACCACAACTACTGAAGCCCACGTGCCGAGAGCCCATGCTCAGCAACAAGAGAAGCCACCGTAATGAGAAGCCCAAGCACCACAATAAAGATTACCCCCGCTCGTCGCAACTAGAGAAAGCCCATACGCAGCAAGGAAGATCCAGAGCAGCCAGAAATTAATTAATTAATTAATTAAAATCAATGTAATTCCCTACATTAGCAAAATAAATGAAAAACACCATATGATGAGTATATACCATTATTCAATAATAGAAGCCAAAGCTCCTTCCAGAAAGGACTGAATCTAGGGCTGGGACAGGGAAAATAAGTAACATAAACCTGGAGTATATTGTAATGTCAGACAGTAAGGAAATACTCGAAAAATGGAGGCTTGCCAAAAGGACACAGAAGCCCAACTGAAAGAGCTCACAATGGCCAAAGCTGGAACAATTTGAGCAACAATATAAGGAATATAATATTGTATTATAACCTAAATTATAAAGTAAATGAGTTCATACTGACATAAATAATAAATGATTTAATAAATAAAGAGAGAGGAGAGACAAATATTTCTTAAAGAAGAATTCCAAATATATCTAAATACTACTGTTGGGAAAGGAAGTCTGATGCATGCAATCCATCCACCCCCACTGGGCCACTAAGAGTGGGCCTTGGGCCTGGAACACCTCCTTAACAAGAGATAAAGAGCCCTCACAGCTGTGCCAGGCTTATTGCCTGTGTGAGAATATTCTCCCAATCTCAGACTCAATGAGTGTTTCTTTGTTCTGCTTAAGCATGTATATCAATAGCCAACACCTCCAGTTTTCAGTATTTCAGACTCCATAGGGGAGGTGGGGAGGAGTCCTTCTTCTGTGGCAGGAGAGGGGTACATGTAGGCCAGTTGCCCTGAGTCAAACGGGGGCACCAACCAGCCATGAGGGACCAACGCACAGTATTGGAGCTGATCTTGTTTGGTCTCTTCTCTGTGAGTAAAGCGTTGTTCTGTCCAGTGCTTGACTGCGTTGTGTTTTCCTTGGTGACTTTGATGCGCAGCTGCAGTGGGCAGAAGTGTCTGGACTTTTATTCCTGGTGGCTGGCATTGTGATGATTTTTGCTATTCTTTTTAGTTGGAGTCCTGCCCTGGGATTGGTCACTGGTACACAGTGTTCTGCTCAATAACTACCCCTCTAGGAGATGGAGCATAATATCCCTCCTTTTGTGTGAGCTGGACTTCCGAAGAACACAATATGGAAAGCGAAAAACAGTAACTTTACAGTGGAGAGACCTGGGAAACACTACTGGGACGAAGTAATCAAAGTAATCAAGGTTATCGTACTAGTGATAGCTCATGTTGATAGTACATACCCTGATTTGATGACAACAGCACTTCACTTCTGTGATATTCTTCCCCAAATCCTAAAGCTCCAATATAAACATGAGGAAAGCATTAGACAAATCCAAATTTAGAGGCATTCTATAAAATATCGACTAGAACCCTTCAAAATTCTCAAGGTCACTTAAAAAAGACAAAATGAAAACAAATGCCTAAAAAAAAAGAAAAAAGAAAAAACTGTCCACAACACTGTAAACCAACTATACTCCAATAAAAAGCGATTAAAAATAATAACATATGGACTTAAAAGTCAATCAAAACTGAAGCAAATGATTGGCAATTTAATAGAAAGAAAGAAAGGAAGGAAGAAAGAAAGAAAGGAAAGAAAGAAAGAAAGAAAGAGAAAGAAAGGAAAAGAAAGAAAGAAGGGAGGGAGGGAGGAAAGAAAGAGGGAAGGAGAGAGGAAGAAAGAAACTCACAGACCAGAGGAGACTAAGGAAACAAGATGACAAAATGTAATGTGGTATCCTGGATTGCATCTTGGGACAGAAAAAGGACATTAGTGAAAAAACTGGTGAAATTTGAAAAATGTGTACAGTTTAGTTAATAGTAACATACCAACCTTAATATCTTAGTTTTGACTAATGTAACTTGGTTATGTAAGATGCAAAACTAGGCAAAAGGGGGTGAAAAGTACATAGGAACTCTCTGTACTATCTTTGTAACTTTGCTGTGAATCTAAAATTATTCCAAAATAAAAAGTTTATTTTAAAAATGGGTGGATGCATGGAAAGAACTGGAATGAGCTTATTTTGCATACTGCTTTAGAGCAAAAAGATACTTTTCAATATCCAAAAGGGTGTAATGTGCATATTTTCCACAAAAGTTTTCTAATTTACAATACTTTCCTTATAAATCAAAAGAAGTGGCAAGTTCAGTTTCACCATGACCTAGAAGAAAAGGATGAATGTGTAATCAAAGATCATGTTGCACAGCCTGAATGACTGCAATTATTTTTTAAATGATCTATGTTTTAAATTAGCTTCATTGAAATGTCTTAGATGGATGAACTCAGAATCATAGAGGAAAGTCAGACTTGCCCATCTCCTCTCCCTACAACACACATCTAGTGGGCTCAGAATATGGGCCTCTACCCTGATTTAACTTGTCTCTTCTCCATGACCATTAGACAAGTCACTTCTTCCTGAGGTGTCTAACCACTCAAGTCTGAAGGCCCCTGCAGTGCCAGCTGAAGACCTTGGCGCCCATATTGGTGGGCACAAAGTTGCTCTTCACCCTCCCCACCCCAACTGCTCAGTGACTGGCCAACAGGTGGCCAGGGTCATGCAAGTGGCAGTGTTGCAGGCTCTCTTCTGGGCAGTGACATTGATTTACAGGATGAAAGAGAAAGGACTGTGAGTTTCTGATGTTAAGAGAGTCCAGGGGAGAAGACCCCATCCCAAGGGACTTTCATAAAAAGAATTAATGTTCTGGGTTGCATCAGTTAACCAATTAAGTTTCTCTCCTAAACATAATCATCAAGACAGAAGATCATAAGAGCTATTAGAGGAAATTATCATACCAATCTTTGCTAGGAGCCCTCCCCAAAGAATGTCACAGAAGGGCTTCCCTGGTGGCACAGTGGTTGAGAGTCCGCCTGCCGATGCAGGGGACGCGGGTTCATGCCCCGGTCCAGGAGGATCCCACATGCCACGGAGCGGCTGGGCCCGTGAGCCATGGCCGCTGAGCCTGCGCGTCCGGAGCCTGTGCTCCGCAGCGGGAGAGGCCACAGCAGTGAGAGGTCTGCGTACCGAAATAAAAAAAAAAAAAAAAAAGAATGTAACAGAAAACCCAGAACCCAGTGAGATTCCTGGTTCCTGACTGTGGGGCACACACTCCACACACTCTTCCCTGCTCTTCCATCCCTTACAGTCAGTCCCTTTGGTGCCAGCAAGGGGCGACTGACAAAGGCCAGAAGAACCTCAGTGAATGTCGGGGTTACTCCCAGTCCCACTCTGAGGCACACAAGGAGTCTCTAGAGGTCACACCCCAAGGACAAGCATCAAATACACCTCCACAGGAGAATAAAAAATCCCCGTCTTACTTGGACAGGGCCCAGAAAACAGGCTTTGCAACATCCTCTCTCGAAATGTTTACCGGCACCTCAGCACAGCTGTTCTTGGTGCTGTTCTTGGTCATAGGAACCACCTGCCAAATCCTGAGTCATGTCATCCTGGGTTACCCCTACTTCTCAGCATTCCCTCAAGGCCTGGGACCTGGGCCAGAGCAATGACCACCACAGCTCAGGCCTTTTAGACCTGTCGCCCCTCAGCAAATGGACCCCCTTCTCCAGGCCTCTTTCCTCTGCACTTTGGAGTTCAAAGCTGCCTGTGAACATGGATGGTGTGGAAGCTCAAAATCAAAAGTGCAGGAAGAGCTACCCAGGTCTGGGGATTTCAGGGTTTGCTCAGGTTTGGAAAGCCTCAGCCCCATCCCATGGGTCTAGTCCACCCAGAGGGCTTTCTGCTGGATACGGCTGAAGCAGGAGGGCTCATCATCTGCATCCTCAAGTACTGAGAAATCTGGGACTATCTTTCCTAGTGCTAAGTTGTTCGTTTACTTCAATACACTGTAGCCTACAACCACTGATGTATGTGCGCCCCCTCACCCCACCACCACACACACACATGGAGTTCTTCCCATACATCCATCAGGGTAGAGGCTGCCCCTCCACAGGCCATTTGCACAGCTACCATGCGCCAGACCTCTGCGTGGGTAGGCCAGTCCACGCTAGTTCACCTACTGCCCCCTACCTGGACTAAAGAGCCTGACGCAGTTCAGCCCATCTTCCAGCACCCTCCAGCAGAAGGCATGATGCACCGCAGGCCTGAAGATTACCAAGCATCTGTATTCAGCTGAGGACAACCACTCTCACTGATTGCTCCCAGCCTCACCTGGGCCATTGTATTCTAAATTCACGCCCCAGAAGGGGCTGGCTACCTCCCAGCCACCTCCCCATAACTCATTCATTATGATTCCCAGAATCATTCTGGCAGAGGACCCGAGCACAGATGCCAACATATGCAGTCCTTACACACAGACCATCAAACTGTACACTTGCCTTCACCTATTCTCAGCTGTGAACAAAGAACGTTGCCTGCCATGTCAGTAAACAAACGATGTTGTGGCCATCAAGCCATCAGCCTCTGCGGCCACCCCCAGCGCTGCACCCTGCAGAGGATTCAGGATGGAGAAAAACAGGATACTGGCTCTAGATAGTTAAGATGCCTATCAAAAGAAAGATTTCATTAAGCCCAGACTCTTGCATCTTCCCTTATAGAGAAAAGCATTAAATTCATTAACTTGAGATGTCTGTTTTTTCTTTAATTAGCAGTAATCTTTTGATGTTTGGCTACCTAGGTGGGGGGGCAGAGGGTTTGTGTTTGTTTGTTTTGCAAAACTCCTGTATATCCTGGCTCCTCCCTTACCTCTTCAGAATAGTTCCTCAGAGCTATCTGAGAGCCTGTCTCCCAGGCTTAGGTCCTCAGTAAGTCCACCAAACAAAACTTAATTCTCAACTTTTAGGTTGTGCGTTTTTTTTTTGGTAGACACTGCAAATAAAACTTCTTTCTCGAGTGGACACTTTGCATGACTTGACCTGGCACTGAGCAAATGTACGATGATATAGCACACCCTGCAGTCTCCTGGTGTGGGTTTCCTCACACTGGCTCTTGGCCTGGAAGCAGAAGTAAGAATCCATGGTGGGGTCAAGACTGAGAACTCAGTGGGCTCTGGGTAAGCAGGGGGATCTGACACCCCCAGCTCCTGGGGATAGTGCACCTAGGCATTGGGTTCTCACTGGGGTCTGCCAGTGTGCTGCCCGTTGTTCCTTTGACGACTGCAGAGTGGTGCTGTTTTCATGCCTTTTTGCCCCTCCCAGGATACGACCCAGAAAGGCAGGTCCTTTCCAGAGGCTGGTGCTCAGCGAATGCTCCCAGAAAAAGCTCTATGAAAACTGATTTAATTCTTAGAAGACTCCTCAGTCTGAAATCTGCCTGCGCTGATGGTCCAGTGCTTCCTCAGATCCCCAAAATAAAAGCCACCCTGCCAGACCAGTGGGCTGCCAGACACCTAGGAGTAGTGAGTGCTAGAGCAACCTGTATGGATACATTAGGTTTGGGTCTAACAAGTTCAAACCATTTTGCTAGAGGACTTTCGTTAGATGGAGGAGTAGGAAGTGCTGGGAATTCATCTCCCCAGCTAGAGAGAGTCAGTTGCCCTGGCAGAATCTGACTGAGGTAACCATTTTGGAATTTCGTTGACTCCATTAACATTATATAATGATATTTTTGTTACAGCTTTTAACTTAAAGTCTATTTTGTCTGACATAAATGTAGCTACCCTTGCTCTCTTGGTTGCCATTTTCATGGAGTATCTTTTTCTATCCCTTCATGTTGAGCCTCTGTGTGTCCTTACAGCTGGACTGAGGAGTCTTGTAGGCAACGTATAGTTCGCTCTTATTTTCTTATCCATTAAGCCACTCTATGTCTTTTAATGGGAGAACTTAATCCAGTGCACTTAAAGTAAATATTGATAGGTAAGGATTTACAAATGCCATCTTACTGTTTTCTGGCTGTTTGTTGTTCCCTTGTTCCTTTCTTCCTCTCTTGCTGTCTTTGTGAATTGATGATTTTCTGTAGCGGTATGTTTTGATTCCCTTCTCTTCATCCTTTGTGTATCTACTGTAGGTTTTTCCTTTGTGGTTACCATGAGGCTTACACAAAACATCTTATAGATATTACAGTCTATGTTAAGCTGATAACTTCGAATTTGTATGTGATGTGATTTGTAATAAAAACTGTCTTCGGTATTTGTTTTTCTCTTTCTGATTTACTTCACTCTGTATGACAGACTCTAGGTCCATCCACCTCACTACAAATAACTCAATTTCACTTCTTTTTATGGCTGAGTAATATTCCATGCTAACACATATATATGGAATCTAAAAAAAAATGTTATGAAGAACCTAGGGGCAAGACAGGAATAAAGACACAGACCTACTAGAGAATCGACTTGAGGATACCGGGAGGGGGAAGGGTAAGCTAGGACAAAGTGAGAGAGTGGCATGGACATATATACACTACCAAATGTAAAATAGATAGCTAGTGGGAAGCAGCCACCTAGCACAGGGAGATCAGCTCGGTGCTTCGTGACCACAGAGGGGTGGGATAGGGAGGGTGGAAGGGAGGGAGAGGCAAGAGGGAAGAGATATAGGGATATATGTATATGTATAACTGATTCACTTTGTTAAAAAGCAGAAACTAACACACCATTGTAAAGCAATTACACTCCAATAAAGATGTTAAAAAAAAAAAACTGTCTTCCTCCCCTTTTCTGTCAGAGCTCCTAAAACCCTGGGACTCGCCTGTGATGAAAGGTATCTCTTGTTATGTTAATGAGCTGACTTTTGAAATGCATCTAAGGATGGGGGCTTGTTGCCTGAAGAAACAAACAGGTGATTAGAGGGTTGATACTTTCCAGTCCCATCCCTCTGACCTCAAGGGAGAGGGAGGAGCTGGAGGTTGACTCAACCACCAATTGCCAATGATTTAATCAACTATGCCTATACAATAAAGCTGCCAAAAAATCCGAAAGGGTAGCTTCAGAGGGGTTCTGGGTTGGTGAACACATGGAGATCTGAGGACAGTGGTGCTCAGAAGGGGCATGGAAGCTCCATGCCCTTTCCCCATATCCTTTTGTACTTTGTGTGTGTCTCTCTTTTTTTTTTTTTTTTTTTTGTCTGAGCTGCGCGGCTTGCAGGATCTTAGTACCCTGACCAGGGATTGAACCCAGGCCCTCAGCCGTGAACGCATGGAGTCCTAACCACTGGACCGCTAGGAATTCCCTCCTGTGCATCTCTTTTATCTGGATGTTCCTGAGTTACATCCTTTTACAATAAACCAGTAATCTGCTAAGAAAAATGTTTCTCTGAGTTCTGTGAGCTGCTCTAGCAAATTAATCAAAGCCAAGGAGGAGGCTGTTGGAACCTCCAATCTATAGCCAGTCAGTCAGAAGCACAGGTGACAACTTGGTCTTGCAACTGACGTCTGAAGGCATGGGGGGAGTCTTGTAGAACTGAGCCCTTAATCTGTGAGATCTGATGCTATCACCTGGGAGATATGAAACAGCAGCAGAACCCTGTGGGGCCCTCCCTGGTACAAATCCTCTTTCTGTGTCCCTCCATTTCTTGTTTGTGAGAGATAGACTTCATTCAGCCTCCTTGACCTTCCCTGAGTTCCAAAAGGCAGATTCAAACAGTTGCTAATCAGGGAAAGGAGGGGGATGCAGAAACAAAGGAGAAGCAGTCAAGAAACAATAATGCAGCCTTGGGGCAGGGTTCTGGCTCCTCCTCAAGGACCTTACATAACATCTTTTGAGTTCTTCTGCAGGAACTAAGGCCCCACCCAGGTGGAGGATGGTAACTTCAGGCTGAGCACAAGGTTCCTGGAGCACCGCCCTGTTACCTCACCACCAACCAATCAGAAGAAAGACACACACCTTGCAGCAGTCACCCCAAGTTTTGCCAAATTTAATAAAAACTTCTCCCTCAAAACCACCAGAGAGTTTGGGGTTTTTGAGCATGAGCCACTCATTCTCCTTGCTTGGCCCTGCATAAAAACCTTTCTCTGCTCCAACCTCCAATGTTTCAGTTTGTTTGGCCTCACTGTGTGTCTGACACACGAACTTGAGTTTGGTAACAGTGTGTCAGAATTGAGTTGAACTCTGAACCCAGCTGGTGTTGGAGAATTGCTTGGTGGAGTGAACCCCCAATTGGAAGTGTGATCAGAATTGTAGCACACAAAGACTCAACCCTTTGTCAAATGACAAAACTAAAACAATTTAAAAACGAGTTTAATGCCTTTTATTCAAGGGAAAGCAATTCGTGGATTGAAAGTGTACAATCTTCACAAGCAGTGGAACACTCTTCCTAAGGGATTTTGGGTAAGAATGAGTTTTATAGAGTATTAAAAGAGGCAACTCAGAAAGGCATGGTTGGCTAGGAGGTCCTATTTTCTAGGGTAAGGTAAGCTAGCTAAAGCTGAGTTGGAGGATTGTGATTGGGGTTAGGTATCCTTGACAGGTGTTTCCTGTTAAGTGCAGGCTGACTTAGGTTTAGATGTGTGATGTGGCTGGGCCACTGGGCAGCCTCCAGTTTGTGGGTGCTGATATATACATTAACTTTATTACTTTTTACTCCCCTGTCCTATTTTTTGTTCTTGATGTCACAGTTTATCCCTTTTTATATTGTGTATCCATTAATAAATTATTGTAGCTATTGTTATTTTTAATACTTTTGTCCTTTAATTTTTTTTTTTTTTTTTTTTTAGCCCTGTCCTTAAATATTTATACTAGAGTTAACTGGTTAATACATCACCATATTATGGTATTAGAGTATTCTGAATTTAACTAAATACCTTTATCAGTGTGATATATATTTTCATATGCATTCATGTTACTAATTGGCCCTATCAGCTGCTCTCCCAGCCGTCCCCACCCCCCAGTTGCATGGCATGCTTCAGTATTCTGGATGGGGTGAGAAAGAAGTGGATCTCTTTGGCAGCATCCCACACAGCCGGGGAAGCCAAGCACACAATCACACACTCTCACTTTCCCCTGAGGGAGAAATCATAGGCCAGGAAGTTCTCTTTGTGCTGAACTGTGCCTCGGGAGAAGAGTGATGTGAGTAAAATGAAACTGTTCCACTATCTTCTTCAGTGCATCCAATCTCAGATTTTTTCCCCCTCTCCACTGGTGTGCACAAACCTACCCACTGGCCTCTTGGACGTCCACAAAAGCCTTCTCACCCATGGGTGATTGTCTAAATCAGTGTTCTTTGGAAGACAGATGGTAGAAAACTCTTATTCTGCCATGATGATGACATCATTCTCCTTAACAGACTTTAAAAGATAGACATCACACAAAGTATCTTCTCTACCCACATTGAGATGAAGTTAGAAATCAGTAACAGAAAAAAGCTGGAAAATTCACAAAATTTGTGAAAATTAAACAACATACTCTGAAACCACTATTGGATGAAAGAAGAAATCACAAGGGAAATTAGAAAAGATTTATAGACAAATGAAAATACAACATACGAAAACTTATGGGATGCAGCAAAAACAGTGCTAAGGGGAAAATGTACAGCTATAAATGCTTATATTAAAAAACAAAAATGTTGGGACTTCCCTAGTGGTCCAGCAGTTAAGACTCTGTGCTCCCAATGCAGGGGGCCTGGGTTCAATCCCTGGTCAGGGAACTAAATCCCGCATGCCGCAACTAAGAGATTCCACGTGCCACAACTAAAAGATCCTGCATGCCACAACTGAGACCTGGCACAGCCAAATAAATAAGTAAATTTTTTTTAAAAAGAAAGATGTTAAATCAACTAACATCACAACTTAAAGATCTAGAAAAAGAACAAATTAAACCCAAATATAAGAAGGAATGAAGTAATAAAGACTAGAGAGGGAATTAATTCCTTGGCAGTCCAGTGGTTAGGACTCAATTATTTCACTGCCGAGGGTGATGCTGAAATCTCAGCCTCTGTACACCAGTGCAGAAACAAATCTCGGAGACAGCATTTTGGGTGAAGTAGAAATGAATAGCTTTATTGCTTTGCCAGGCAAACGGGAACACAGAGGGCTCCTGCCCTCAAAAACCATGTGTCCCAACCCAGGAGGATTTGATGAGGAGTTTTATAGCAATAATTCAAGGGTGGGGTTGCTGACAAGATTAGGGTGTGTGCAGGGCTTGTACTCCCTTAATCTCAGGTGGTCTCCTAATCTTGATGAGCTTCTCTGATCCCTTTAATCTTGCCTCAGATGGTTTCTTGGCTCCTTCCTTGATTAGCAGCTCTTTGGAACTCAGGGAAGGTCATGGAGGCTAGAGTCTTGCCTACAAGAAATGGGGGGCAAAAAGGCCTCTGTGCCCAGGAGCCCCATAGGGCCCCACTTGGTTGCAAGGGCCCAGGTTCAATCCCTGGTTGGAGAACTAAGATTCTGCAAGCCACACATGGTGTGGTCAAAAAAAAAAGACTAGAGGAGAGATAAGTGAAATAGAGAATAGAAAAACTGGAAAAAATTGGCAAAACTGAAAGCTTAGTTCTTTGAAAAGATCCACAAAATTGACAAAGCTGGAGCTAGATGAACTAAGGAAAAAAGAAGGCTAGGGACTTCCCTGGTGGTCCAGTGGCTAAGACTCTACCCTCCCAATGCAGGGGGCCCGGGTTCCATCCCTGGTCAGGGAACTGGATCTCACATGCCACAACTAAGTTCACATGCCACAACTAAAGATCCCACATGCTGCAACTAAAAAGATCCCACATGCCGCAGTGAAGATCAAAGATCCTGTGTGCCACAACTAAGACCTGGCACAGCCAAATAAATAAATATTTTTTTTAAAAAGAAGGCTCAAGTTACTAAAATGAAAATGGGGATATTACTACTGATTCTACAGAAATAAAATGGATTATAAGAGTACTATGAACAACTGTATGCCTACAAATTGGAGAACCAAGATGAAATGGAAAAATGTCTAGAAACATAAAAGCTACCAAAACTAAATCATAAAGAAATAGAAAATGTGAATAGACTTGTAACCAAGGAGACTGATCAATAAGCAAATGTCTCTCAACTAAGAAAAGCCCTGATCCTGATGACTTCATGGTGAATTCTACCAAATATTTACAGAACTAATACCATTTCTTCTCAAACTTTTCCACAGGGACTTTCCTTACGGGCCAGTGGTTAAGAATTGCCTTTCACTGCAGTGGATGCAGGTTCGATGCCTGGTCGGGGAACTAAGATCCCACATGCCACAGGGCAACTAAGCCCTCATGCCACAACTACTGAGCCCGCGCACTCTGGAGCCTGCGTGCCACAACTAGAGAGAAGCCTGCGTGCCACACCGAAAGATCCCTCATGCCACAATGAAGATCGCGCATGCTGCAACAAAGACCCAAAGCAGCCAAATAAATAAATAAATATTTTAAAAAAAACAGTTTTCCACCAAACTGAATACTTCCTACTCATTTATTTTATGAGTCCAGCATTACCCTGATAGCAAAGTCAGGAAAAGACACTAAAACAACAACAAAGACCTACAGAACAATATTCTTTATGAACATTCATGCAAAAATCCTTAGCAAAATTTCAGCAAACTGAATTCAGCATATTAAAGGAATTGCACACCATAACAAAAGGGATTTATTACTAGAAAGCAATGAGAGTTCAACATACAAAAATTGGTCAGTGTAATACACCACGTTAACAGAAAAAAAGGTGAAAGACCCTCATGATCATCTCAATTAATGTAGAAAAAGCATTAGAGAAAATTCAATGTACTTTCATGATGAAAACACTCAACAAACTAGGAACAGAAGGAACCTACCTCAGCATAATAAAAGCCATATATGAAAAACCCACAGCAAACATCAAACTTGTATGATCAGGGCACTTGTGATGGCTGTTCTCTTGCTCTCTGTACATCTCCTGCTTGACCAGTCCTTGCCTCACCTAGTCACCTGACTGACTTTCCCTCTTAATTATAGAGCCTAATCAGTAAATGCCTACATACTTGCCCCCAGACAAGCTAAGTAATTGTTCTAATCTTTAGATCAGAACTATCTCCATTATGATAGTCTATCAAAGGGGTGTGCCCCTCTGCTGGTTTCCCTGGTAACCTTGACATGAATTCCCCCTATAACTGGAAACCTCCCTCTTTCCTAGGTAGCAAAGACTACTACCATATCCTGCCTGCCTTCTGGGCACACACAGTGGGGTGTCACTCCAGGACCTTGCTTCAGACATGTAAGATTCCCCCTATCCATTAAACCATTGATGTCTCTGTTGCTGACTCGGGGCTCTTTCTTCTGTCTTGAGGCTGGGCAAGTACAGGGCTTGCAGGCCTGTCAGGTGCAGCCCATAATACTCAATGATGAAAGACTGAAAGCTTTTCTTCTAAGTCAAGAACAAGGCAAGGATGCCTGCTTTTACCACGTTCATTCAACACTGTACTAGAAATTCTAATCAGAGCAATTAGGCAAGAAGAAAAGACATTCAAATTGGAAAGGAGGGAGTAAAATTATGTCTGTTCACAGATGATATTGAAACTGTGCAACTCAGATTGGGACTTGAACCCACAGTCTTTTAACTGAGATCACACACCTGGTCTCAGGACTTAATGAAGCTCAGGTTCTTGATGTCTCATTGCAGAAAGAATTCACTGAGAGACAAAGTGATAGGTAAGAAGTTGATTTATTTAGAGAGCAACACACTCCACAGAGTGTGGGCCATCTCAGAAAGTGAGAGTGGCCCTGAAATATGGTGTGGTTAGTTTTCATGGGTTGGGTAATTTCATAGTCTAATGAGTGGGAGGATCATTCCCATTATTTTGGGGAAGGGGCGGAGATTTCCAGGAATTGGGCCACTGCCTACTTTTTGGCTTTTTATGGTTAGCCTCAGAACTGTCATGGTGCTGGTGGGTGTGTCATTTATCATGCTAATGTATTACAATGAGCATATAATGAGGCTCAAGGTCTACTGGACGTCAAATCTTCTGCCATCTTGGACCCAGTTGGTTCTAAGTAGTCTTTGTCATGTCCTATGGCTATGTCATTCTTTTCAAGGTTGTGCCCTGCCCCCTCCCCTCCTGTTTCAATATGATCATATATGTAGAACACCTTAAAGATAAAAAAAAAAAAAAGCGTTAGAACTAATAAATGAGTTCAGCAAAACAGCAGTATATAAAGTCTGCACACAAAAACTAGTTGCATTTTACACACTAACAATCTGAAAAGGTAATTACAATAAACAATTCTATCTATAAGAGAATTAATAGAATAAAGTATTTATGAATTAACTAACGAGGTGAAAGACTTGTACAACGGAAATACAAAACACTGCTGAAAAAAACTGAAAATGATATAAAGAAATGGAAACACAGCCCATGTTCATGTATTAGAAGACTTAATATTGTTACAATGTGTCAATACCACCCAACTGTTACCAAGGCTGTTGCCCCAGAATCATACCCCTGCCCCTCCCTCAAATGGAAACCAATTGCTCTTATCTAAGATTTAGGAGGAAGCTGCAAAGAGAAATACAAGAACTGGTTGGAACAAACTAGGCCCAAGATGGCAGAAGATTTGACATCCAGTAGACTTTGAGCCTCATTATACACTTATTGTAATACATTAGCATGCTAAATGACGCACCCGCCAGTGCCATGACAGTTGACAATTGCCATGACAACAACCTGAAAAGCCAGTATAAAGACAAAAAGTAGTGTTACATTCTGGGTTCAAACCACACCTCTGTTCTCAGATAAGTCATGAATATTCCTCCCATTCTTTCCAAGTCCCTCCCTTTTACTTTGACCCTCCTATATATATGGTGTCTCCACCTGAATTGGGTTGAGAAATTGATTTGCAAACTAAGTTCCTACTTCTCCATTCTTTGGCCATTGAATAAAGCTTGTGCTCTTCTAGTCTCAACACTGGTTTTGTTATTAACTGTGGGAATCTGAGCAGAAAAAGAACCTCCCTGCCTGAGACAAGGGGGTCTCAGCCCAGGCTAGGACCATGGGGCAATTCCAGGCAACCTATTCAGTAACACAACCAATCTACAGATTCAATGCAATCCCTATCAAAATCCCAATATGTTCTTTGCAGAAATGAAAAACCCATCCTAAAGTTCAAATGGTATCTTGAGGGACCCTGAATAGCCAAAACAATCTTGAAAAAGAAGAACAAAACTGGAGGACTTCATTTCCTGATTTTAAAACTCCCCACAAAGCTACAGTAATCAAAAAAAAAAAGTGGTACCGTTATAAAGATAAACATATGGATGAATTGAATAGAACAGAAAGCTCAGAAATAATCCCTCACACCTATGATCAGATGATTTTTGACAAGGGTGCAAAGACCATTCAATGGGGAAAAGACTGTCTTTTTATCAATGGTACTGGGGAAACTGAGTATCCACATGCAAAAGAATGAAGGTGGACCCTTACCTGACACTATATACAAAAATTAACTCAAAAAAATCAAAGACCTAAATGTAAGACCTAAAAATATAAAACTCTTAGAAGAAGACATAGGGCAAAGTCTTCATGGCATTGGATTTGGCAATGATTTCTTGGATATGACACCAAAAGCCCAAACAACAAAAGAAAAAATAGACAAATTGGACTGGATGCAAGTTTTTTAATTTTGTACATCAAAAGACAATATTAACAGAATAAAAAGGCAACCACCAAATGGGAAAGAGTGGCTGCAAATCATATACCTGATAAGTGATCGACATCCAGAATATGTAGAGATCACTGAAAACTGAACAACACAAAAATAAACTGATTTAAAAATGGGCAAGGGCCTTGAATAGACACTTCTTCAAAGCACATGAAAAGATGTTCAACGTCACTAATTTTTAGGGAAAGGCAAATCAATAGTACAGTAAGATATCACCTCACATCCATTAGGAAGGCAACTATGAAAAAAACCCAGAAAATAACAGTGTTGTTGAGGATTTGGAGAAATTGGAAATCTTATGCACTATTGGCAGGAAAGTAACATGGCGAAGCCACTGTGGAAAACGATAAGGTGGTTCCTCAAAAATTAAAATAGAATTGCTATATGATCCAGCAATTCTACTACTATGTATATACCCAAAAGAACTGAAAAAAAGATCTGGTAGATTTTTGTACACCCATGTTCATTATTCACATTAGCTAAAACATGGAAGCAAGCCAAGTGTCCAATGATGAATGAATAAGCAAAATGTGGTATATACATACAATGGAATATTAATCAGCCTTAAAAAGGAAGGAAATTCTGATATATGCCACAGCATGGATGAAGATGAACCTTGAGGACATTATGTCAAGTAAAATAAGCCAGTGCCCCAAAATCAAATACCATTTGATTCCATTTATATGAGACTCTTAGAGTAGTCAAAAATATAGAGCCAGAAAGTAGAATAGTGGTTGCCAGAGTCTGGAAAGAGTGGGGAATGGGGAGTTAGTGTTTAATGGGTAGAGAGTTTCAATTTTACAAGATGAAAAGACTAATGAAGGTGGATGGTGGTGATGTTTGCACAAAATTATGAATATATTTAATACCACTGAACTATACACTTAAAAATGGTTAAGTTGGTAAATTTTGTTATGTGTATTTTACATTAAAAAAAGTCTGAAACAACAAAAAAAAGGGAAACGCTTTGTTGTCACTACCTCGTACAATCCCCAACCAAGAGTAAATCCTGAGCACATCTACATTTTATTTGACCTCTGTTTAGTTGAGAAAGCAAACTACTGGGACATTGACTTGCCTAGTTTTACTTGGTGAACAAAATCAACTTCCAGAAAGAGATGTCCCAGGAAGCCAGGAATAGGGTGCAAAACTTAAAGGGGTGCCAAGAATCTCAGTAACCAAGGTAAATATTTTAATGTAATATTTATAAAGATAAAAGTTAATGTGGGGCTTCCCTGGTGGCGCAGTGGTTGAGGGTCCACCTGCTGATGCAGGGGACACGGGTTCGTGCCCCAGTCCGGGAAGATCCCACATGCTGCGGAGCGGCTGGGCCTGTGAGTCATGGCTGCTGAGCCTGCACGTCCAGAGCCTGTACTCCGCAACGCGAGAGGCCACAATAGTGAGAGGCCCGTTTCCCCCAAAAAAAAAAAAAAAAAAAATTTATGTGAAAAAATCCATGATAAAACATCTAAAAATTTTTTTCAGGTAGTACAATTTTATTACTTAAACTTATAATAGTAAATACCAGAAGAACTAATTAACAGAACCTGCTAAAAGTGGAGAAGTATTTCAACAAACAATGCAGGTAATTATGAATATTTTCCTTTGAAACTACACCAAAACTCAACAAGTGGTGGGTTCTTAAAGGTCAGTTGCAATGTTGAATCTAAATATCAATGAACTGGGACTTCCCTGGTGGCACAGTAGTTAAGAATCTGCCTGCCAATGCAAGGACACGGGATCGAGTCCTGGTCTGGGACGATCCCACATGCCATGGAGCAACTAAACGCGTGCGCCACAACGACTGAGCCTGCACTCTGGAGCCCGTGAGCCACAACTACTGAGACTGCGCACCACAACTACTGAAGCCCACGCCACACCTAGAGCCCGTGCTCTGCAACAAGAAGAGCCAACACAATGATAAGCCGGTGCACTGCAACAAAGAAGAGCCCACGCTCGCTGCAACTAGAGAAAGCCCGCACGCAGCAACAAAGACCCAATGCAGCCAAAAATAAAATAAAATAAATTTTAAAAAAATCAATGAACTTTTTGTACTCTGTTATATTAAAATGTGTTGGCCTATTGTACATTTTGAATGAACGCTGTACCCACGCATTATTATTATAATGAATATAGTTTTGACCTGCAGACCCCTTGCAGAGGTCTCAGGGACCCCAGTGGCTTATGGACCACAGTGTGAGAACCACTGTACAGCTTATACAATCCCTAACCCACTCTAATTTTTTTTTTTAGGTTTTCTCTATTTTTTTTAATGCAGCAGGTTCGTATTAGTCATCAGTTTTATACACAGCAGTGTATACATTCCCACCAGTGTAAATCCCAATCGCCCAATTCATCACACCCCACCCCCACCCCCCACGGATTTCCCCCCTTGGTGTCCATATGTTTGTTCTCCAAATCTGTGTCTCAATTTCTGCCCTGCAAACCGGTTCATCTGTACCATTTTTCTACGTTCCACATACATGCGGTAATATACAATATTTGTTTTTCTCTTTATGACTTATTTCACTCTGTATGACAGTTTCTAGATCATCCATGTATCAACAAATGACCCAATTTCGTTCCTTTTTATAGGTAAGTAATATTCCATTGTATATATGTACCACATCTTCTTTATCCATTCGCCTGTCAATGGGCATTTAGGTTGTTTCCATAACCTGGCTATTGTAAACGGTGCTGCAATGAACACTGGGGTGCATGTGTCTTTTTGAATTCTGGTTTTCTCTGGGTATATGCCCAGTAGTGGGATTGCTGGATAATATGGTAATTCTATTTTTAGTTTTTTAAGGAACCTCCATACTGTTCTCCATAGTGGCGGTATCAGTTTACATTCCCACCAACAGTGCAAGAGTATTCCCTTTTCTCCACACTCTCTCCAGCATTTGTTGTTTGTAGATGTTCTGATGAACCAATTCTAACTGGTGTGAGGTGATACCTCATTGTAGTTTTGATTTGCATTGCTCTAATAATTAGTGATGTTAAGCAGTTTTCATGTGCTTCTTGGCCACTGTATGTCTTCTTTGGAGAAATGTCTATTTAGGTCTTCTGCCCATTTTTGGATTGGGTTGTTTGTTTTTTTAATATTGAGCTGCATGACCTATTTATATATTTTGGAAATTAATCCTTTGTCCGTTGATTCATTTGCAAATATTGTCTCCAATTCTGAGGGTTGTCTTTTCATCTTGTTTATGGTTTCCTTTGCTGTGCAAAAGCTCTTAAGTTTCATTAGGTCCCAATGTGTTGTTGGATTCTGCTTGCTAGTATTTTGTTGAGGATTTTTGCATCTATACTCATCAGTGATATTCATTTGTATCTTTCTTTTTTTGTAGCATCTTTGTCTGGTTTTGGTATCAGAGTGATGGTGGCCTCATAGAATGAGTTTGGGAGTATTCCTTCCGCTGCAATGTTTTGAAAGAGTTTGAGAAGGACGGGTGTTAGCTCTTCTCTAAATGTTTGACAGAATTCACCTGTGAAGTCATCTGGTCCTGGACTTTAGTTTATTGGAAGATTTTTAATATCCTTGTCTCTTGTAACATTCTTTATTTTAAAGTCTATTTTATCTGATATGAGTATTGCTACTCCAGCTTTCTTTTGATTTCCATTTGCATGGAATATCTTTTTCCATCCCCTCACTTTCAGTCTGTATGTGTCCCTAGGTCTGAAGTGGGTCTCTTGTAGACAGCATATATATGGGTCTTGTTTTTGTATCCATTCAGCAAGCCTGTGTCTTTTGGTTGGAGCATTTAATCCATTCACGTTTAAGGTAATTATCAATCTGTATGTTCCTATGACCATTTTCTTAATCCTTTGGGGTTTGTTTTTGAAAACAATGAAATCCTTTTCTTCTCTTGTGTTTCCCACTTAGAGAAGTTCCTTTAGTATTTGTTGTAGAGCTGGTTTGGTGGCGCTGAATTCTCTTAGCTTTTCCTTGTCTGTAAAACTTTTTTGATTTCTCCCTTGAATCTGAATGAGATCATTGCCAGGTAGAGTAATCTTGGTTGTAGGTTCTTCCCCTTCATCACTTTAAGTATATCATGCCACTCCCTTCTGGCCTGTAGAGTTTCTGCTGAGAAATCAGCTGTTAACCTTATGGGAATTCCCTTGTATGTTATTTGTCGTTTTTCCCTTGCTGCTTTCAATCATTTTTCTTTGTCTTTAATTTTTGCCAATTTGATTACTCTGTGTCTCGGTGTCTTTCTCCTTGCGTTTATCCTGTATGGGACTCGCTGCGCTTCCTGGACTTGGGTGGCTATTTCCTTTCCCATGTTAGGGAAGTTTTCGACTATAATCTCTTCAAATATTTTCTCGGGTCCTTTCTCTCTCTCTTCTCCTTCTGGGACCCCTATAATGCGAATGTTGTTGCGTTTAATGTTGTCCCAGAGGTCTCTTAGGCTGTCTTCATTTCTTTTCATTCTTTTTTCTTTATTCTGTTCTGCTGCAGTGAATTCCACCATTCCGTCTTCCAGGTCACTTATCCATTCTTCTGCCTCAGTTATTCTGCTATTGATTCCTTCTAGTGTAGTTTTCATTTCAGTTATTGTATTGTTCATCTATGTTTGTTTGTTTTTTAATTCCTCTACGTCTCTGTTAAACATTTCTCTCATCTTCTCGATCTTTGCCTGCATTGTTTTTCTGAGGCGCTGGATCATCTTCACTATCATTATTCTGAATTTTTTCTGGAAGGTTGCCTATCTCCACTTCATTTAGTTGTTTTTCTGGGGTTTTATCTTGTTCCTTCATCTGGTACATAGCCCTCTGCCTTTTCATCTTGTCTATCTTTCTATGAATGTGGTTTTTGTTGCACAGGCTGCAGGATGGTAGTTCTTCTTGCTTCTGCTGTATGCCCTTTGGTGGATGAGGCTATCTAAGGGGCCTGTGCAGGTTTCCTGGTGGGAGGGACTGGTCGTGGGTAGAGCTGGGTGTTGCTCTGGTGGGCAGAGCTCAGTAAAACTTTAATCTGCTTGACTGCTGATGGGTGGGGCTGGGTTCCCTCCCTCTTGGTTGTTTGGCCTGAGGCGACCCAACACTGGAGCTTACCTGGGCTCTTTGGTGGGGCTAATGGCAGACTCTGAGAGGGCTCATGCCAAGGAGTACTTCCCAGAACTTCTTCTACCAGTGTTCTTGTCCCCACGGTGAGCCACTGCCACCCCCTGCCTCTACAGGAGACCCTCCAACACTAGCAGGTAGGTCTGGTTCAGTCTCCCCTGGGTTCACTGCTCCTTCCCCTGGGTCCTGATGCGCACACTACTTTGTGTGTGCCCTCCAAGGGTGGAGTCTGTTTCCCCCAGTCCTGTCGAATTCTTGCAATGAAATCCCACTAGCCTTCAAAGTCTGATTCTCTAGGAATTCCTCCTCCTGTTGCCAGACCTCCAGGTTGGGAAGCCTGACGTGGGGCTCAGAACCTTCACTCCAGTGGGTGGACTTCTGTGGTATAAGTGTTCTCCAGTCTGTGAGTCACCCACCCAGCAGTTATGGGATTCGATTTTGCTGTGATTGCGCCCCTCCTACCATCTCATTTTGGCTTCTCCTTTGTCTTTGGATGTGGGATATCTTTTTTGGAGAGTTCCAGTGTCTTCCTGTCGATGACTGTCCAGCAGCTAGTTGTCTAAAACATCTAAATTTTGAATAAAGATGAGATCTGACAGGACAAGGAATAGGGTGAGGTGAGCAAGGCAGGTTCATGTAAATGCCATGTACCATGCTGCCTTCATTTAAAATGCTGATATTTTGTTCATCACAGATTTTTACATTAATTTTCGTTTTTAGAAATATTTTATTAATCAATATATATTTTGCTTTCTCAGTTTTTGTCACTGCCTTAAATTTGGCACTAGAGGAGAATGCCTTACTTGCTCAGCCTAATCCAGTCCTGCTTACCAGCTTTTACAAGTACAACGTCTTCTTCCAAGTTGAAACAGCTCATGTGATCCATTTCTTGTAGGAGGTGTTTGTCAGTTTTGATTCAGTACACCTGGTTTGCCTCGTGACTCCAGCTCTCCAGTGGGTTCAAAAAATTATGATTTTGTAGATTATCCAGCTTTTTCTCATTGTTAGGGTTGGAGTGACACTCTTGCTGCTTTCTAAATCCTAAGCAGGAGTGGAACTTTTTTTAATTACCATTTTAACCATTTTAAATTGTACAGTTCAGTGGCATGTAGTTTATTCACAATGTTAAGTAACCATCACCACTATCCATTTTCAAAATTTGTTCATCATCCCAAATGGAAACTCTGTAACCATTAAATAATAACTCCCCATTCCTTCCTCTCTGCAGCCCCTGGTAACCTCTGTTATACTTTTTGTCTCTATGAGTTTGCCTATTCTAGATACATACCTCTCATCAGTAGAATCATACGCTATTTGTCATTTTGTGTATGACATTTCACTTAGCATCCTCAAAATTTAGTATCCTCAAAATTTATAAATATTGTAGCTGTTACAGAATTTCTTTTAAAGACTGAATCATATTCCACTGTGTGTACATACACATTTCATTTACCTGTTCATCTGTTGATGGACACTTGGGTTGTTTCCACTTTTTGGCTATTGTGAATAATGCTGCTATGAACACTGGTGTACAAAATATCTGCTTGAATTCCTGCTTTCAATTATTTGGGGTATATAACTAGAAGTATCATTTTTAAAATTTAAAATTGTTTTGATTTTAAATGTCATGTAAACATATCACTAAAATTCAGAAAGGAGAAAAAAATTACTTTTAAACAATTACTGTATTTTTTCCCAGATTTTATTCCCATTTATTTTTGTTTTCTTTAACAATAATGTACTGTGTCAGGTTCCCTGGGAAGCTGAGCTGGAGATCTGTATGCAAAAAGTGTACTAGGGTGTTCTCCTAGATCAACACCTGTCAGGGAGTGTAAAAAGGGTATTGGGCAGAGAGGAAAGTTGAACTGCACAAGGAGGGCTGGTCCCCAGGGAGCTCCAAAGCTGGGCCAGGACTTCAGATTTGTACCTCCTTCAGACAAGAAACTTGAGCCTTTACACCTCCCTGGACTAGTGCAGCTTTGATGGCATATGACCTATGCAATCACATAGGGCCCCCCACACTCAGAAGAACTCCATGTCTCAGTTTAATTATCAGCTGTCACAGACACTTGTCTTAATTTTTCTTAAAATTTCTTAATTTTTTAATTTTTAAAAATTAAAAAAATTTTTGTTACTTTCTTAATTTTTGAACAAGGGGCCCCACATTTTCATTTTCACTGGGCCCTGCAAATTACATAGTTAGTCCTATCCTCCACTTCACATTCGATGAGAGTTATTCCCAGGGAGGGAGCCAGACCTTGAACAAGGCAACCTCTTTTGTCTGAAAGCCATTCTCAGAAAGTGACTCATCTGGGAGCTATCAGCCACCCATACTCCAGAGAGCTGGAACAGTGTAAGCCTCAGTCTGAAGGCATTTAGATGGTAAATGACAGCAACTACTACAAGGAGCTTCAGACACGTAATACTTTTACATAGTTGGAATTATGCTGCATATATATAGATTTGTTGTCTACTTTACACCTGATGTCATATCATAGACATTTTCAGTGAAACTGTATTGTCTCCATAGCTATCCTTTTTAACTCTATGCACTATTTCAAGGGCAGATGTATTTTATGTAATGATTTCATTTCCCTCATCAGTCATTATTTCTATATCTATTTTACTATTTCATCATCTATAATTTTCTCACCAGCTCCTCAAATTTTCTGTGGAAACAATGAAATACAAACTTCTCTACTGATTTACTGTTAAACAGTTAGGTTTCTGACTTATTGCTATTTAAATAATGTTATAATGAACATCTTCCTTTATACAGGATTTTCTATGATTGATGTCAATTCCCTTGGTGTAGATTTCTATATGTAGAATTATTAGTTGAGGTAGGCCAATTTTATGGCTTTTGATACAAACTGCCAAGTTGTTTTCCCAAAAAATTGTATCAATTACATACCCAGAGACAAGAGAATACCAGTTTCACAGCATCATGGCCATTACTGTGTATTATTTTTTAAAATATTTTGTGGTTCATATTTTTTAAATGTTTTAAATTATTTTTTCTCGTTTAATTAGCAAAATAGTACATCAGAGTTGATTTAGTCAACAATTTATGAAAAAAAGATTAAAACACACAAAAATTGAAAGAACTGTACAGCAAATACCCATATACCCAATACCTGGACTTAAACATTTTGCAATATTTGCTTTAACACATACGTTGATATCTAGCCATCCCTCTATCCATCAATACCTATTTTTTAAATTTACCTCAAAGTAAGTTGTATTCAACATTATTCTTCATCCCTCACTTTAGCATGTGTACCACTACACAGAGTTCAATATTTTTTTACTGGTCTTTTAAAATGTAAAATTTAAATACAATAAAATGCATATATCTTAAGTGTACCATTTGCTGAGTTTTAGCAAACACATACACCTATGAAACACAAACGTCTATCATGATGCCATAAAGTTGCTTCATGCCTCCTTCCATTAAACCCTGCCCCCAATACATGTCCCCCTCCCAGAAGCAACCACTATTTTTAGTTTTTTAAATTATAGTTTACACGAGCTGATTCCAGAACTTCATATCAACGGAATTACACAGTATGTAAGTTTTGGGGATGAGGATTCTTTCACTCAGCATAATGTCTTTGAGATTCATCCCTGTTGTTTCATGTACTAGCAGGTTTTCTTCTCCCTTTTTATTCCTGAGTAGTATTCCATAGCATGAATATACCACAGGTATTTATTGATTCTCCTGTTAATGGACACCTGGGCTTTGTCCATTTTTTGTCATTTATGAATAAAGCTGTTAAGAATTTCAGAGATTTTTATCTCACATTTATTGTTATGAGTGAAGTTATGCATTTTCATTATATTTATTTACCAGTTGTAATCTCTCTTTAATGAATTATATATTTACTCATGACATTTGCTTAATAATTTCTTGGAGTTTCAACATTTTCTATACAAATTTAAGAGCTTTTTTAATAGTAAAGGTATTCCTTCCATAACTACCTTACTTGTAGTTTACATTTAACTATTTTTATTACTTTGGGGGGGACAGTAATGGCCAAATCTCAAAATTTACTTATAAAATAGAAGTTCTATTTTATAATATATTCTGAAATTATCTAAGAGGATTAACTATATATATTTAAAGAATTTTTTTGTTCTCTGTGGAAATTTAATAGCACTATCACAGAAATACACATACACACATTTACAAAACTTTACAGAGACAAAATGGTTTAAATTTTACTTTAAATTCATGTGTAAGTTCTACACTATCACTAGATTCATAGCTGAGAGCTTATTATGAAGTTCTGAAATTGAGTAATAAGAAGCCTCTGATTCTGGCATATATCTGGAGAAAACCGTAATTCAAAAAGATACATGTACCCCAATGTGCATTGCAGCACTACTTACAATAGCCAGGACATGGAAGCAACCTAAATGTCCATCCACAGAGGAATGGATAAAGAAGATGTGGTACGTATATAAAACGCAATATTACTCCGCCATAAAGAAAGAATGAAATAATGCCATTTGCAGTGACATGGATGGACCTAGAGATTGTCATACTGAGCGAAGTAAGTCAGACAAAGACAAATATCATATGATATCACTTATACGTGGAATCTAAAAAAAATGGTACAAATGAACCTATTTGCAAAATAGAAATAGAGTCACAGATGTAGAAAACAAACTTATGGTTACCAAGGGGGAAAGGGAGGGAGAGGGATAAATTGGGAGATTGGGATTGACATATACACACTATTATATATAAAATAGATAACTAACAAGAACCTACTGTATAGCACAGGGAACTCTACTCAATACTCTGTAATGACCTATATGGGAATAGAATATAAACAAGAGTGCATATATGTATATGTATAGCTGATTCACTTTGCTGTACAGCAGAAACACAATATTGTAAATCAACTATACTCCAATAAAAATTAATTTTAAAAAAAGGAGCCTCTAATTCTGATTACCAATTCCAATGGGGGAGGGGGGTTACACCACCAAGCAATTCTTCAACACCAGCTGGGTGTCCTACAATTCAACTAAATTCTGATATTGTCTACCTGGAGATAGCATCAGAGCCTACAGTTTAAGTGTTCAGTCTCACAGGACGGCACCCTTCCACACACAATTCAGACGCCAACCACAAGTCCAGGTTGTCACCTGTGCTTCTTAGAGATCAGAGGTTCCCATGACCTCCTGGAGTTTGATTAATTGCTAGAGCGGCTCACAGAACTCAGGGAAACATTTTACTTACTAGAGTTACCAGTTTATTATAGAAGTACAAACTCAGAAACAGCCAGAAGAAAGAGATGTATGGGGCAAGGTATGTGGGAAGGGGCATGGAGCTTCCATGCTCTCTCCAGTCATACCACTCTCCCTGCATCCCCACATGTTCACCAACACGGAAGCTCTCTGAACCCCATCTTTCTGGGGGGTTTTATGAAGTGCTTGTTACAGAGACATGATTGATTAAATCATTGGCCACTGGTGATTAAATTCAAATTTAGCCCCTCTCCCCTGCCAGGAGGTCAGGGAGTGGGACTGAAAGTTCCAACCTCTGATCACTTAGCTACCTCTACTGGCAACTAGCTTGCATCTTTGGGATCAGTCCAAAGTCACCGCATTAACATAACAGACACCTTTGTCACTCTTAGGCTTAGGAAATTCCTAGGGTTTTACTAGTTCTGTGCTGGAAACAGGACAAAGGCCAACTATATATTTCTCATTATAAATCACAGCATAATGCTGCTAAAATGCCTTTTCAAAGTTTTCATTTCCCCTGGGAAAATAGTTACTGAAAAACTGTATTTAGGAAATTAGGTTAAAATACTGCTTTTCGATCAATCCATGTGCAAGCAAGACACTTTTTTTTTTTTAAGTCTGGCTCTTCCTCTCTCTTGGCAGGATTTGAAGATCTCTAATTAACTAAACTTCCAAATTGTACAGAGATTATAGTTTTTGAAGTAGAGAGCTGAAAGCTTTCTATCAAAGGACCTATTGTGAGAGAAAGTAGAAAGAAAATGAAGTGGTTGCTAGCCTGGTGTATATTAGGATATTATCAGAGAGAACGATGGCACTTGTCCTTGGAGAGGCTGACAAATCCAGGTAGCAGGGTACCCAAATGGGAATTTTACTTAATGATCTGGCAGTAATATAATGTGATGGTTAATCTCATGTGTCAATTTGTCTGGGCCAAGGGATGCCCATTTCTGGGTGTGTCCTTAAAGACATCAAAGAATGGATTTTGTTACATCCACTTTCCTTTCCCTTTCTACTTGGAACACAATGTCCCATATAAGACCAGAAACTTGAGAAGTATTTCAGTAAAACTTGCCATGCACATCAGAGGGATAATAAGTCCTTGGGTATAAACTGGTTCTATGACCAAGACAGCAATTTTCTGATCCCAACACTTATCACATTTCCTGTTATACAGGCTTATAGAACTGTTCCTTTACATCAGAAAACGTAACCGTTTGTAACGCTATATGTGATTATTTGATTGATATAGTCATCCCCCCAGTAGACTATAAGCCCCAGGAAAGTGGGGACCATGACTGGTTTTGCTCACCATTACATCTCCAGCATCTAGTCTAGTAGGTGTTCAATAATTCTGTGATGAATGACTGAAGAAACAGGTGGGAAGTCCAGAGCCCAGACTTCTAGTTCCACTGGTGCTGCCTTGTGTGACCCTGGACAGAGAATTACATTTCCACTGAGTCTCAGATACCATATTTGGAAGAGGGTCTCAACAAGATGGTGACTAAGTGTTCATCCACTTTAGACTTCTAATTTCTTTAAATACAAGAAAAGAAACAAAAGATGTCAAGATTAGACGATGGACCAGTAGGGTGCTGGAAGAGAGACAGTGGCAGAGGGTGGTTGGCTGAGCATCCCCAGGAAACGGCAGGAATGACTCCTGGGAGAAGTGTGATCTGTCTGCAACCTTTGGAAAATTGTGAAGGGAAAGAAGTTTCTCATTGAAAACCTCTTTTTTTCTTTCTGTACCCCTTTCTTAAGTCCCCACACCTACCACCTTCAACATGACCATGCCAACGACTCCAGCAAATCAGTGTCATCACGCCTCCCATTCTGTCCTGCCTCTAAGAAAATGCTGGAATTAAACACATTCACGTGTAAATGCAGTTTTAGTAACCTTCTAACACTTTACTCTCCTGCCATCAGGGTTTGCATTTTCCAACTTAGCCTGTTTGGGGGAATAAATTAAATGATAAAGATTGAACTTCAGGCAAGGTGGGGACTTTTTTGTAGTGGTCAAAGGGAGACTTTCATAAGGCTCCTCAAATCCCATGCAGAGGTGCCACGCTCCACCAGCTTCACCTCAGTACCTGGCTCCTAGGAGCATCAGGAAAATCCAAGTGCACAAACCCAGTTCCTACATACCACTTTGCCATTAAAATCATCATTTAGGTTCCCTACATCCCAGGGCTGGGACTCTGGTGAGGCATGTGAGGCACTAACCTTGGGAGCAAAATAAGAGGGTACTGAAATACTTAGTAATCAATATAATATTCTAATGTAACACTTTAAAATCAAAATTAATGCAAAAAATCCATGATGAACAAGATATCAAATTTTTAATGAGCAAACATCAGTATTGTTGATTTTTTTCTTTTGCCTCGGGCTCCAATATGGTTCGGCTAGGCACTTCCTTGACTCTCACTCCCTTCCATTCTGATGAAGTGCCACTGTGAGTGCACATAATGAAATGTGCCAAGGAGGCACCCTGCGGTGATTGCATCACTGTGTGCTAGGGTGGAGGGTTGGGAGAGCACCCAGGGCTCAGGTCAGGGGAGCAGCCAACCAGGAAGGGCAAGAAGCCCTCAGAATGCATCCTGGAGGGAGGTTCCCAAAGCCCAAGAAAAGCAGTCACTAGAGCACAACAACCCTGTTGAAACCATAAACGCTCCCAGCACACAGAAATGTCAGAGCCATGTACAGGGTTTTCACATTCCGCCCGGCATACTAAAGACGGGATCTCTGCCATGAAACAGTGAAATCCTCCATTTCCTGTTCTACAAAAACTTCCCTGTCCTGAAAAAATCCACAAACATAATATTGCTTGTTTTCTATCACCCTAGGAGCAAATGCATGGAAGGGGGACAAAGAAAGCTATTTCTCTTTGCTGAGCACTGAGAGAACATGATAAATGATGAAAATGATGACAGGGAAGGAACTGTGTTCTGAGAGACTTTTAGTGAGTCATGAAGACCTCCCACACACACTGTCCCCTAGGGGCAGTGGAGGTGGAGATGAGGCATCTCATCAGTGCCGTTAGTGAGTCAGGCTGCTGTCAAGGCTACAGCCCTCCTCCGCTAACGTAGGCAGGGGCAGAATGCCAAAGGGAAATGCTCCTTACCTTAAGTGAATGGGAGGATATTTTTGAAATGGAAATTAATCGTTTTTGAAAATAAATAATGGAAAGGGGCCACTCTTGAACTGAGTACCATACTGCGTAACAGCTGTGGCCAGCCAGACAATGCAAGCTGACTGATGTTGGGGAAGGCAGGCAGGGGTGACCTCAGATAACCAGTAGGTAATATCACTCCACTCCTAATGCCTCGGCATCACTGTGCTCCAGCTGCAACGCCAATATCCATCCTAGGCCATCTCCATTGACCTTTGGTTAGACACTGAGGGCTAAGTTTATCAATGACCTCTCATACTATTTTTTCCATTTTCCTAGAAGACCAGTGAGTGAAAAGATAGGTAACGTCAGTTAATCACATAAATACTGCACGATCATCACAATTGTTAAGGCATCACAAACAAAAATGCCTCATACCATAAGAAGGAAAAGTCTGACTAGTAAAAGAGGCAAAGTAATATGATTACTTTCTTTTTACACTGATGGGTCAATTCTCTAATGGAGATTCTAAAGATTATCCCGCTGAGCTAAAGACCACAGTGCTGATAATCGCCCCACTTTTTTGTGTGTGCGTGGTACACGGGCCTCTCACTGTCGTGGCCTCTCCTGTTGTGGAACACAGGCTCCGGACGCACAGGCCCAGCGGCCATGGCTCACGGGCCCAGCCGCTCCGCGGCATATGGGATCCTCCGGGACCGGGGCACGAACCTGTGTGCCCTACATCGGCAGGCGGACTCCCAACCACTGCGCCACCAGGGAGGCCCCGCCCCCACTTTTCTACTCTGAAACAAGCAGACCTCGTTCCTAAAAAGATACCCACAGAAAGGGCTGGCTGCCAGGGACGCAGGATGCCCCTGGCCCAGTGAGGGCGGCTGTACTCTCATGTCTTCCAGGCCCAGGTCTCAACACCCTGGAAAAGGCCTCCAGGCTCGGTACCCAGCCAGGCTGGGGTTTGCCTAGAGCCGCGCCGAGATCCAGCGGGCGGCACACCCTCCAGACAGCGGACTGTGAGCTGGGAAAAACCAGGAGCAACTGGGCCCAAGGGCCCTACGCTCAGCCAGCCAATGACCATGGAAGTGGGACGGGACCTCGGGGTCTCCGGGGCAACTGGATACAAGACTTCGCAGCTCCAGCCCCGGGCCATGGTGGGAACCTCGCGGAGCTGAGGCCTTCGCGGCAGCCCTCAGCAGCACTCTCTTCCTGCTACTCTTTGCGCTGGGGGTTCGCCAGTATGGCATTCGGGGCTGCCATTTACCGGCGACATCTACTCGCTGGCCGTCTTGGCCGAGCTCCCCTATGTCTACATGAAAAAGTAAAGCCAGCTGTACCATGAGGTACAGCCTGACTTACCTCGGGCAGGGAGGGCCCGGGCCTTCCTCCTGGGTGGACTGACGCTTGTGGGTGCGAGCTGTCAGGACCCCTCTCCGTGTGTCCGCAGCGTAGAATGAGGCCCACTTCCCAGGCCAGGGGTCGAGGTACTCAGGCGGTGCTGCCGCGGGGTTGGGGGAGAGCCCCGCCCAGCCGCGAGCCCCTACCACCTGACACCAGCAGGATCTCGGAAGGAATCTCGCGTATTCGAGAACTACGAGGAGCCGCTCCTGCGCCTGCGCAGTGGGGCCTGGGACTCGCGCAGGCCGCCCTGTCGGGAGTGGAAGGCGCTACCTTCAGCGCGCCCAGCCTCTTGAGCCTACGGAGCCGCGCGCCGTGCGTAGGTTAGCTTCCACCCACCGCTTCTCCACAAAGCCAGGCGTCCGAATTCTAGGACCGAGTTAATGGTTAATAGGAGGTCGCTGGATGTTTGCGTTTGAGAACAGCTGGTCTAGGCGTCTGCCGAGAGGCTGAGAGAGCGCAGGTGAAGGCCTCTGGGAAATGACCGTGAAAGAGAGAATGAACTAATGAGTGAAAATCAGTGCGGAGTCGCAGTGCCTTCCTGTCTGTCCGGAGCCAGGAGCGTCCCCGCAGCAAACACGGAGACTGCGCCGGCCGTGGGCCAGCCTCCCTTGCAGTGCGGGCGCCCGGGCGCAGGTCCTCTGGTCCCCTCCCCGTTTTACAGAGGAGGAAACTGCGGCATAGACCAGCTGAGTGACTTGCAGGCAGCCACGCCGCTGCGAACTAGCAGGGGAAAGGCCAAAACGCTAGCTTGTGTTTGGAAGGGTGTCCTGACCTCGAGGAGGCAGAAGTTTCCAGAACACTGGCACTAACACGGCTCACTTGTTTCCTTTTGAATCCATTCTTTTATAGGAAACGACCAGCCAGGCTCTGCCAGGTGCTGGGGATAGAGAGATGAAGAAGGCAGTCACAGCCCAATTTTAGGTAATTACAGTCTAGCCAGAGAAAAAAACTAATCTAACGATCGACCACAAATTGTGTTTTGAAGGAAAAGTACCGCAGGGCTGCCTGGCAATTGCGGTGTTTCAGGTTTGGGCTTACATCCGTATTTAAACCAGCTTTTACAATAATTATTCTAGGTTTCTGCAGTTCCCTGATGGTATATGTTGCTAAAGGGAGGCTGGGCTTAGATAAAGCAAATTGTATAATTCTTAGATACTATTTTCAACCCTCCAGTTCTCAGGAATTGAGTGTATTTCCATGATTTCCATTGAATATATTTGATCGCTGGTGTACAAAGCATCATTAATATTTAGAGAAATCATAAGATGTGAAAGCGCAAGACGAGAGGTTGAGTCCTCTTTCGTCAGGTAAAACTTGACCTTTACTTGTCTGAATCTTAAGTTTTCTCAATACGCGTAATGGTAATAATAATAACTGAACACAGTTAAGTGCTACTCATGTTCTTTGAGTAAATGTTAGTTATTAATTACAGAACAACTTATTAGGCCTACAAAGTAGAAAGTGTTTTTAGACCAGTTATGTGAAAAGGTGTCATGCAGAATAGGAAATTGTTTTTCATACGTAGGTATTTGAACTGAAAGGTACTCTGTATTTACTATGAACATTCTTTGGGAGAGGGGTAATTTAGTCTCATAATAAATTGCAAATTATAAATGTGCTGGAAGACTGTCATCTTGGCATAGGTAGATCTGGTACACTGGATAAAAATTTGGCATGAGTAACCAGTTTTATTGCTGGTACAACTATGTGAGGTAACCATAGCACTTTGCAAAGAGGGCTCTTTACTATAAATCAAATAGGGTTGCTATTAGGTGCAAGAGGGACAGAGGAAAAAGAGAAAGGAGCAAAGGTGAGAAAGGATGTATGCATTGAAGACATTGTTGCCTAACTCTGCCTTAGGTTGTTTTCAAGTTAAGTCTAACGTGTTAATCCTTTAAGCTACTTGCTCTTTATCTTAGTTGTGAAACACCCCTACAGGTCTTCTGTTGTTTTAGATATTTTCCAATTGTGACAGTCTCAAAGTTGGTATGAGTTGTCAAAATACTATACCTTTTTAGGAAGTGGGAGGAGACTATTATCTCCTGTACTTCTGGAAGGTTGTAGAAAGTTGTTTGAATGGCTTATTTATCAATAGAATCTTACTTTTCCACTATCTTATGTTATGATTTGGAGATGTGTGCTCACACACACAAAAAAAAGAAAACCGGAACTTTAAAAATGCTTATGAGAAATGACAGTCATTTCAGGTGACACTTACATTTATGAAGTCTGTGAATCCAGTTTTCCTTTATACTTCTTGAAAGGATGGCAACCAGTCCTCAAGTCTTATACATTCATTTTAAAGGCAATCTTGAATAGAAATGTACCACATTGAGGAGTACCACTTCCTTGGAGATTCACTCTGAATGTGCAGTGGCTTTAATCTTTTAATTCTGGATCTTCCTACTCTGCCATCTTCCCAGAATCCTCTCCCCCACCCCCCTTTGATCTTAACCTAAAAACTAACCTCTTACCATAGCTTACAAGGCCCTCTAAATCTTACCCAGTGGTTCCCACCCTTGTTTATAAAAACTGGGTAAGTTTTTTTTTTGAGTTACTGATCACACACCATTCCTAAAAGTTTAATATTATCCTCATATCTTTCCACTTTATCTTTTACTCTTTGTCTCCGACCTTATTCCCTGTTTCTTAAACATGCTTTATGGCTGTTGTGGTAAATATTTAACAACTGGTAGTTCTCTGGGGGGGAAGAAAGTCCTGATTTGTAGCATTTAAAAAATTCCACTGTGTAAATCCTCCCAACATGTCTACTTTCAATCTACCAATGAGATATCACTGAACACAAAGTATTTGGGAAGAGATGCAAACAATGGCTTGCATGAGCTGGTATGAGCAGGCTCCATCATGCCACTGATACTATGACTGTGCCCCTGGTCTCTATGCCTGAAAGCCCTTTAATGTCCCTCCCGTGCCTTTCAATCTTCAGACCTCAAATTAAAATTTATTTCTTAAAATAGCTCTTTCCGTAGTTCCTGGCAAGGCTACATCTTTGTTACATATACCTGTGCTGCACTGTACACTCTGATTATTACTCATATTTTATGCTAATGGTTGGTTTCAAACTTCCCTATTCATCCTCCAATGAGAGTAGAGACTGTGTGTCTTCTATTCATCACTGTATCGCTGCCACTGTATTAGTTGTGGCCTGCCATGACACAATACCATAGACTGGGTAACTTAAACAACAGACATGTATTTTCTTATAGTTCTGTAGACTGGAAATTGGAGATCAGGGTGGTAGCATGATCAGGTTCTTGGGAGATCTCTCATCCTGGCTTGCAAACAGCCACCTCATTGTGTGCTCACATGGCACAGAAAGGGGTAAGGGTAATGCAGACAACTCTGGTGTCTCTATAAAAGGGTACTAATCCCAGTATGAGGGCCTACACTCATGACCTCATCTAAACCTAATTATTTCCCAAAGAACCCATCTACAGACACCATCACTTAGGGATTAGGGCTTCAACATTTAAGTTTGAATGAGGCTGAATTATTTGATTACCCTTGGAAATCAACTGAGCTCAGCACCAGCTCACAAGATTACATACCTGCCTTACAGAAAGGCCCAGCATTCCTTGACAGCTCCCCAGGTCTAGTGTATGTGACAGTACCTTCTGATTTCTCTAGGGTTCTGTGGAGTTGCCTTTGCATTCCTGGGTCCTGTCTTGGGCCCAACTTTCAAGAGACCAAAGGACAAATAGCTTAGTGATCCTGTCGTACCTTGGCATCACCTCTTCCTTTTCAAATCCTCAAGTCTGGCTGTTGGGTGTTCTGGCATTTCCAGAATTCCAGTCACGAGTGCTTGAGTAGGCAGCTCTTCAACAAAGGTGATCTTCATTAGCTATGCTTGGGAAGGGATCTGGCTATGTCATAAAATCTGTGTGGCGTTCACCTGCCACCTTACAAGCTCATTTCCCATTCAGTTTTGAAGCTCCTACCATTCTTTACGGGACCTTCAGTAACTTCCTATATCCAGATAGATGGACTGATAGTTCTCATTTTCACAAAAGAAATAATTGACTAGACCTGGATCCAGTGACTTGTGAGCTTATTCAGGCTCTTGTTATTTCTTACTTTTGTGGTTGCTATGTTCTTCTGACAGAATGCTGTTCATTTTTAGAGATGTGATGGGATATCACATTCCAGGAAAGCTTTCTCTATCTGGATTAGATTAGAACATAGCCCCTGTGCTACTCAGAGTGTACCATTTATTAAAATGGATTCCGTTTTTTTGCAATCATATTATCACCTTTTTAAAAATTGAAGTATAGTTGACATACAATATCATATTAGTTTTAGATATACAACATAGCAATTTGACATTTATATAGGGGGGATTACTAATTGAGTACCATGATAAGTCTAGTAACCATCTGTCACCATACAAAGTTATTACAATATTATTGACTATATTCCCTATGTTGTACATTATATCCCTGTGACTTATTTATTTTATAACTGGAAGTTGTACCTCTTAATCCCCTTCACCTATTTGCCCAACCCTCCCCATCGCTTCCCCTCTGGCAACCACCCATTTGTTTTCTGTATCTATGAGTGTTTCTGTTTTGTTTTGTTTGTTCATTTGTTTTTTAGATTCTATGTGTAAGTGAAATCCTACAGTATTTGGCTTTCTCCATCTGACTTATTTCACTTAGCATAATGCCCCCTAGGTACATCCATGTTTTCACAAATGGCACGATTCCATTCTTTTTACGGTTGAGTTATATCCTATTGTCTATATATACCACATCTTTATTCATTCATCTATTGATGGCCACTTGGTTCTTTCCGTATCTTGGTTGCAGTAAATAATGAACATAGGGGTGCATATATCTTTTCAAATTAGTGTTTTTGTTTACTTCAGATAAATATCCATAAGTGGAACTGCTGGATTGTATGGTGGTTCTATTTTTAATTTTTTGAAGAACCACCATACTGTTTTCCTTAGTGACTGCATCAGTTTACATAGCTTCCACAGTGCACAAGGGTTCACTTTTCTCCACATCCTTGCTATTTGTTGTCTTTTTAATGATAGCCATTCTGACAATTGTGAGGTGGTAAATCATTGTGGTTTTGATTTGCATTTCCCTGTTTATTAGTGATGTTGAACATCTTTTCATGTGTCTATTGTCCATCTGTATGTCTTCCGTGGAAAAATGTTTGTTCAGGTCCTCTGCCCATTTATTAATCAGATTTTTTTTTAATACTGAGCTGAGTTTTTTATGTATTTTAGATATTAACCCATCATCAGATATATATCATTTGCAACTATCTTCTCCCATTCAGTAGTTTGCCTTTTTGTTTTGTTGATGGTTTCCTTTGCTGTGCAAAGGTTTTTAGTTTAATGTAGTACCATGTGTTTATTTTTGCTTCTGTTTCCCTTGCCTGAGGAAACGGATCCAAGAAAAAACATCACTAAGAGTGATGTCATGGAGCTTACCACCTATGATTTCTTTTAGGAGTCTTATGGTTTCAGATCTTACATTTAAGTCTTTAATACATTTTATTTTGTATATGGTGAAAAAATAGTCCAGTTTCATTCTTTTGCATGTGGCTATCCAGTTGTTCCCACACCATTTATTGAAGAGATTGTCTTTTCCCCCACTGTATATTGGCTCCTTTGTTGTAAATTAATTGATCACACAAGCGTGGGATTATTTCTGGGCTCTCTATTCTGTTCCATTGATTTATGTGTATGTTTTTGTGCCAGTACCATACAGTTTTGATTACTATAGCTTTGTAGTATAGTTTGAAATCAGGGCACGTGATACCTCCATCTTTGTTTTTCTTTCTTAAGATTGCTTTGGCCAACATGGGTTCTAATTGCCACTTTTCTTCATATCACAAACACTTATTGAGCACCTACTATACTTTATTCTATGTTAAATGTTACAGGGGAGAGCAAAATGGATGCAGTTCCTGTGTGAATGGAACTTTTAGCTAAGGCATTAGATAGTAATCAGATATTCACACTAATAAATTCATAAACTAAAACTGAAATGGTGAACTAAGGAAAGGTATGTACACTCTTTGAAATCAAATAAGAAAGAAATACAACCTAGACTCAGGGCGGTTGTCTGGAAAGGCTTCTCTAAGGAAGCAACACTAAGCTGAGATCTAAGAAGTGAGTAAGAATTAACTGCAAACATAGAAGATACAGGAACTTTGGAACAAGGAAATAGCATGTGGAAAGGCCCTGTGGTAGAAAGAACATGCAAATTCTGACAAACTGAAAGAATGCCAGTGTAACTGGAGTTCAGAATGGGAGAGAGAGCATGGTGAGAAATGAGACTGGAACAGTAGTCAGGTGCCACTTCATACATAGCTCTGTGGACTATATTAAAGGTTTTGTATAGGACTTGGCCACTGTTGGCTACATTTAAGTAGGCAAGAAACTACTTTTACAATTTTCCTAGATCTGTGCATGAGCCAAGCTCTCCAGGAAGTTCCTAGAGTTTTCCTCTTTATGGAAACAATTAATCTCATCATTGTTCTGGCAAGCCTGAGTCGGAAAGATGAGGCCCAGATTTATAGTACTTGGCTCAGGGCCCTACAAGAGACAAAGGCAAGACCTTTGTTAGCTCTATCAACCACTTATGTGCAGCAACTGTTACAGGAATTTTCAGACGCTTTTCCAAAACTGGATCCAATCCCAAAACTGGGTTAAGTTATCATAGTTTGCATGAATATTAGTTATCTATTGCTGTGTAGCAAATTATCTCAAAACTTAGCTCTGAAGAACAATATATCACACAGTTTCTGAGAGTAGGCTATCTGGGAGAGGCTCAGCTGGGTGGTTCTGGCTTGGGGTCTCTCTTGAGGTTGCTGTCTAGCTCTCAGCTATGCCTACAGTCATATCCAGGCTCAAAGGGAGCTAGAGAATCCACTTCTAAACTCACTCGTTTGGTTGTTGACAGGCCTCCATTCTTCATGGCTATTGGTCAGAGACCTGCATTCCTTGACACACAGACTCCTCCATAGCCTACTTGAACAGCCTCATTTCATGGCATCTGGTTTCCCACAGAAGAAGTGATTCAGGAGGGAGAGAAATGTGAGCAGGTAAGTGAAATAGTGCCCCCAAAGGAAGCAGGACTTGTATCTAGAATATATTAAAATCTTTACAACTACAAAGTAAGAAGATAAGGTGTCCAATTAAAAATGGGAAAAATAGTGGAACAGGAACTTTACAAAAGAATATAAACAAATGGCCAAGATACTCAATTATTACTATTAATTAGGGAGATAAAAATCAAAATCTAGGGCTTCCCTGGTGGCGCAGTAGTTGAGAGTCTACCTGCCGATGCAGGGGACACAGGTTTATGCCCTGGTCCGGGAGGATCCCACATGCCGCAGAGCGGCTGGGCCCGTGAGCCATGGCCGCTAAGCCTGCACAAACAGAGTGTGTGCTCCGCAACGGGAGAGGCCACAACAGTGAGAGGGGCCCGCATACCACAAAAAAAAAAAAAAAAAATCAAAATCTATAATGAGGCACTGTTACAGTATCATAAGAATGGCTAAAATTATAAAGGCTGAAAATAGCAATCATTGTCAAGGTTGTGTCGAGCAAGTTAAATGAACTGAAGTTTATGCTGGGAGTATAAAATGACAAAGCCATTTGTAAACTGGCATAGTCAGGTTAGGTGTACAGACATTTACCATACAAGTTCTAGCTATTTATCCAAGAGAAATGATTTCAACTCTTCATAGAAACACTTGTACATGAGTGTTCATAAGTGTGTCACGCATAATAACAAAAGCTAGAAACAATACATGTGTCTGTCCAACAATACATCTTTGGTATACATTGGCATGCTACCTAATTCTTTTTCCCCAATCCTTTGGAATTAATACCTGATTAATTCCCCAAATAGTTATATACTGATATATGCAGCAATAAAAAACAATCTCCCAAACATGATGCTGAGGGAAAGAAGCTAGATAAAAGAGAGTACATATTATATATCTATTGAAAAATGAATCCACAGTGATAGAAATCACACCAGTGATTGTGTGAGACAGTGATTTGGATGATATTGATTTCAAAGTGGCATAAAGAACATGCTGGGATGATGGAAATATCCTATACATTTTTGTGGTATTGTTACATGGTTTATATGGCATATTCTTGGTAAAATTCATTGAAATAACATAGTTTAAAGTATATAATTTTATATTTATACCTTATTAAAGTTGTTTATAAAGGTAAGAAAAAGTTAAAACTGTGTAAACTGAAAAGTTTTGGAATGCAAGGGGTAGTTCACAGAAAAAACAATAGTATTTGGAAACTTTATTGCCCTTAGTCTTTGCAAGATCAACCACAAGGCAAAGATAATATATATGAATAATATCATGAATCATGTTAATTTCATATCCATAGATTTGGATAGAGATATAAATATTTTTACCTCGGGGAAATACTTCTTCTATTATTTAACAAATATTTTTTGGAAAGAATCACATAATAAGTCTCATAGAAAAATCTCAATAATTTTCCCAAGTAAAAAATTTATGGAGGTCACTTTATGTAACCTCAGTGCAAAAAACCTGGAACTGGATAACTGACATAATTTTTAAAACTATTTTAAAGATAGAAATGCTCTTCCTAACTTTTGAGATAAAGTGGAACTCAAGACAAAAGTTATAGACTATTTTAAAAATGAGATCTTTACATCACATGTCACATGGTTAAGATGAACTTAGAGAACAAAATCAGAGTCTTATATAGTTTCATAATTTATTTATTAACTCAACAAATATTTACTGAAGGGCTACTGTGTTCTAAAACTTTTTCTATGCTTCAGGGACATAGGTTAAAAAACATGTAACTTCATTCATAGAGTTACATGCTAGTGGAAGTGCATAGACCAAAAAACCACTCTAAATATATAATATTTAAGATAGTGATAAGTTCTTTGGAAAAAATAAAGCTGAGTAAGGTGGATAGAGAGTGATCAGAGAAGGGATGCCTTTTTGCATATAGTGGTAAGGAAAGCCATCTCTGAGAAGGTGATGTTTCAGCAGAGTTCTGAAGGAAGGGAAGGAATCAATCATGCAGACTTTGAGGGAATAGCATGCTAGGCAGAGAAAATAGTAAGTGCAAAGACCCTGAGGAAGCTGGGAGTGGAGCAAGCAATGGATTCGTTGACAGGAAGGGAGATTAGAGAAATTATGTAAGGTCAGATCATGTAGTACCTTCTAGGCTACCATTAGGACTTTGGCTTACTCTGAGGAGGTGGGGAGCCTGTGGAAGGATTTGAACAGAGGATAGACACGGTATGAGTTATATTTTTAAAAGATCACTCTAGAATTATCTACATAGCAAAAAGGGTAGAAACAGGGGGATCAATTGGGAGGTTGTTGTAATAGTTCAGGTAAAACATGATGGAGACTTGGTCACTACCTGCTAGGCATTTTAGTAAGTGCACTGCAGATATTCTATGATCATAAACATGATCAGGATCTAATCAGTTAGGTGGAGGGAAATAGTTAACTAATCTTAGTTAACTATTAGTTAACTAACTAACCAAGAAAAAGAAAAGGTAAGCAATTTAATTCAATAATTCAACACAAATCTAGAAAGAGACCAGCTAAACAATGTTTTTAGCAATCACGTAGGATAAGGGAATTAAGTAGGCCAGGAAGATATTAATGAATTAGAAACCGGAAGGACAGTGGAAATGAAAAATAAATATTAAAGCCAGTGCTTTGAAAAGTTCAATAAAATAGAAATTGTTGTTAATTTGAATGAGGAAAAGGAAAAGGGAAAATACAGATATACTACATCCAGAATGAAAAAAAATATATAACCTCAAATATGAAGATTTTAAATTATAATGAAAAAGTACAATTTGCTAATGCATGCAAAAAATTTAAAATTAAACTGTTTTCAAAAATATATGTAAATCAAAAATAGGTAGAATAAAATAAAACAATAGTAATGTTGAATAACCAGGACAGAATTTGAAAACCTTGCTAAGAACTATGTTATAAAAAGAACTCGGTGAGAAAGTTTCACAGGTGAATTACATCAAGCTTAAGGCACAGAAAGTTTTCATGATCTAAAACAGAAGTTCAAAAGTTTGCCAACTCATTTAATAACATTGGCATAGCCCCAATTCTAAACAGAACAAAGGGAGTACAAAATCCTAAATAAATCACAAATTGAATTTAGAACTGTATTTTAGTACATATCCTCTGACAAAGCAGAGTTTATTAAGTAGCAGTATAGTGATTTAAGAGTGCAGACTCTGGAGTCAGATAGCCTAGGAAATGGTTTGCATCTTGAGATGGATCTGATAGCTGTATGGCTTTAATCAATTTATTTAATCTCTCCATACCTCAGTTCCCTTATGTATAAAATAGGCCTAGTTGTTGTAAAGATTAAAAGAGTTAATATCTGCAATGCACTTACTAAACATGTAGTAACCACTCAAAAAATATTATCTGTTAACATTAGTTTTTATTTTTAGAAGTGTGTTAGTCATATTAATAAGTCAAAGAAAAAAAACATAATTTTTTAGATAACAAAAGATATTTGATAAAACTTAATATCAATTTATGATTTTAAAAAATCTTTGAATATCCAGTAAGAAGAGAGTTTATTCATATATATATTCAATATATTCTTGAGTATGGAAGAAGTACTACTTCATATAATAAGAGCACAAATAAGAAATAAGATTTACTATTATTTATGGATGATAAAACTGTCTACCTGGAAAGCCCAAGCAAATCAAAATCCAATAGGACTTTTGAAAAATTGGTAATTATCCTAACTTCCCTTTGGAAAAATAAATGTGTGAGCTTTGCCAAGAGCATGTTGAAAAAGAGAAATATAAGGGCAACTTTGCCCTACTAGTTGTTAAACTGTCTTACTGGTGTATAAACATATCAATAGAGGAGAAAAAAGGCCAGAAGATGATCAGCAAAGATAAGAATGGTGTTTCAAATCAACGTGGGACAACTTGGTTTTTTTAATAAATGGCATTGGAACAAGGAGACATAATCTGATCAGTAATAAAATATATCACCTCTTTGTGGGTGTAACCACTGTATTGTTTCTGAAATACATCATATTGTCAGGGGACGTTTGCAGAGTCAGTGTGGGACCTAACGTTGGGGAATTGATACCAGAAGCCATGGCTTATTGGGAAGGGCGCCTTAATTCTCTAAAAACAGTTCTTGATTTATATGTATTTCTCCTATAGTTCTATCAGTTGTTTTACCAGAGTGTTGAGCACAAACACAAAAGAGACTTGACTCCATTCATTCAATAAATATTTATTGAGTACTGCCTTGTGCCAGGCATGCTATTCTGTGTGTAGGGGATTCAGCAGATTAACAAAATCGCTATATTCCTATCCATGTGGAACTTACACTGTTCACAGCATAGGGTGTGAACAATAAACCAAAAACGTAAACAAATATATACGATATAGTATATAATGAGGTATAAAGAGGAAAAAAAATAAAGCAAAGAAGAAGAGCATTGGGGTGTGTTGGCAGCCTGAGGTACAATTTCAGAAAGGATTTCCCGGGTAGGCCACATTTGAATAAAGATCTGGAGGTGGTGGGGCCGCTGAGTAAGAGCATTCTGCAGAGAGGTACAAGCAGGTGCAAACACTTGAGGATGTTCGTGTTGGTGGATACAGAATGAGGGGTAGAAAGAAGGCCAGTGGGAGGGAGAAGTAGAATGTGAGACCAGGCAGTAGTGGGACTGGTGATGAGAGAAAGGGAAGGGAAATTCAGGCCCTGTAAGCCATTGCAATGATCCAGGTGTTTGTTTACTCCTTGAGATGGATTGTCAATGGGATATTTTGTGCCTCCCAGAGACATGGTCAGATCTACGTTTACGGCTGAGTGTAATCCTCACATTTACTTCCAGTCATTCTCTCACACACAAAACTTGAGTAATGCCTCCAAACGTGTGCCCACTCCCAAACCACAGGCATGCACAAAAGGACACGGGCACAGGGGCATTGACGTGTCATTCGCCCTCAATCGTGCCAGAAGCGCGCACGCATGCGTGTGTGTGTGCGCGCACACATCAGGATGAAAATAAACTGCGTTCGTGAAACCTGCACTGACTCAAGAATAAGCCTGCACGGTAACAGCCGATTACCCAGCACCTCCACCATCCTACACCCTGTCCAACAGGTTTCTGGATCTCTCTGTCAGAGCTACTGCTCGAAGCCCTCCTGGAAGATCTGAGGTCCTGGTTTACTGTACACAGCGGGTAGAGTGCAAAAAAAGAAGCATCTCACTGTCCCCAGAATCACCGTGTCTGAACACACAGCGCATGATCCACAGCAGCCTGAGAACTTCCAGCGCGGCAAGCACTGCAGCGGCATCAGCGGCCGGTGGAAGAACACAGAGCAGGTAGGTGTTTCTCCCAGGCGGAACCGAAATTAGCCTCGGGTGTGCCATGAGTGACCCAGGCCTCAGGGTCCAGAAACCTCAATATTTCCTTCGACACACTTGTCTTGTGCCACATTTCTTACCTTTGTAGGAGTGTGGTCTCCGGGCTCAGGACACCTAATTTCCAAGATGTCCTTGTTCAGTTTTTCTGCTTCTTAATCCCAGGTGCGGCGGTGCTGCAAGGGAATAAAATCTCAGAGCTGGGGAACTGGGTGCCTGAAAGTCCCTCTCCTCAGGGCAGACTGACAGGCCAGTGGGGGACCCCGGGAATGAAAGAACTGGTTGGTAGCGCTCAGGTGTGCTTGGGCACAGAGCCGGGAAAGGCAAGATGTGCAAGGGAAGGGCTCAGAATGGTGGATTGCAGGCCCAGTGCATCCTGGAGTCTAGAAGGAGAAATCGAGGGCTGAGAACCAGACCGGGGTTTGGGGGCTCAGCAGTTAGGGTCCTGAGCTCTGGCCTAGGCTTTCCCTGAAGAGTTGCAAGACCAAGTTGGCGAACACGGCAAAGCCGATACTGTGCGACATGTAAATTGGGCTCTGCCACTTTAGACTTGCAGGTGAGTCTTTAAAACTCAGGTGACAAATAACTTTTGCCTAAATGACTTCCAATTCCTGAGGTTTCTGACATATCAATCTTTTGAAATCATTTGTAAGTATGTATGTCCGTGGATTGCCTTTTCCTATTGAGAGAACCACAGCTTTCACCAGTGCAGTGGTGACTGCAGAATGTTTAAGAAAGGACAACTTTAGAAGCCAAATTTGTAACCATGTCACTCAGAACTCTACCTCTGAGTGCCATGTGGGCCTTCAGCCTTCAAAGCCTATATTGGTTCCTCACTTTGAAATCTTTTCAGGCTACAAACAAAGGGCTGGTGGTGTGAGACAGGAATCCTCAGGGTCTGTACCCAGAGGGTGCTAACTTAGCCTCCAGCACTTTCAAACTTTACTTTAAAAGTCAGTCCCTCCAGATAGGGAGGGACCGAGATTAATTTATCCCTCAATTACTCTGAATTTCTAAGAAGTCCCTGGGACAGGGACAAGTTTAGAAAACAAAAAACAAAAAAAAAACTTTTCTTTGGCACTTAGCACCACGTGTTGCATGTAAGGTGGCACTCACCCAGAGTTTGTTGAATGAATGGAAATCAATTTCCTCTGGCAGATTTACCAGCCAACCTCACCGCTATTATACGGCTCTAATCCCGACCTGTGGAGAATTCGGACCTAGTTAGGAAGAGCAACATTTGCTTGGATTCTGAAATTGTGAGTGCAAATAAACACTTTCTAAAGTCTAGGGCCTCCTAGTGTGAGATGCAAAACCATTCTCCTCTGAGCCCATCCCTGATTTACCAAGTGAACTAAAAAAGTTTAGACCTTAGCATGTGCAGTTTGCTTATATTGCATCCAGCCCTCATTGAAACTTCTTAGAACTGAAGCACTAAACAGAGCATGATCTAGTGAAAGTCACCAAGGAAAGTAACTGATTTTAAAATAGTTACTTGATTATTTGGCACTTCATTGGACTATCTTATTTCATAACTATTAAACCTGGGAATCAGCATGAGGTAAAAATAATCTAGTTTGGAAAAAAAAATTTTTATAACATTCTGATAAACTCTAGCTGCTATGATATTTCCATTCTTTTAAATTAGATTCCTGTGCTTTTTTATTTAAAAATTTTAGAAAGATGATTTCTCAGGCTATGCCAGAGACCCATATCTGGTTGAAAATTCTTTTTTCAAGTTTTTTCCAGTTTTATTGAGATATAATTAACATACGAGATTGTATAAGCATAAGGTATACAGCATAATGATTTGACACACATACATCTTGAAATGTTTATCACAATAAATTTAGTGAACATCTATCATCTTACACAGATGGCTGAGAAATCTTCTGTGAATTTACATGTAGTTAAAAAGGTTATACCTAAATGTTTACTCCTTTAATTATATACATTTTGTGTATGAAATAGACTCAACAACAACCATAAAACCACAATAGTGACAACCTCAGGAGTAGTAGCAACACAAATTCATTCTCCTCAGCCTGGGGGAAGTTCAGACCAGTCCAGTTCACTGGAGAATTTCAAATGAAAATTCATTGGACTGGGTTCTGCATGTAAGGAACTTGGAAGTCACTACTTTGTCCTAACAACAAGTAAAAAGCTGAAGAGACTGGAAAAACAACTCTTCTGGAATCCTTAAGAAACGTGAATACAAAGCAAACCTTTGACCCCAAGACTGAGGAGACAGGCAGTGGGTGATGGCTTACTGGAGCAGAGATCACAAGGGGAAACCTCAGTGGGAACAAGTGCCTAGAGCCAGTGCTGTGGTAGGAAAACCTGAACTGTAACTGAAGAACTGCTAGAGACACAGCGTGGACAACTCTGAGAGTTAAAAACTCCGTCACCCAGTCATAAGGGGTCCCCTACAGTTGTGTGAATTTTAAGTCCTGGTGCTCAACAGGTTCTCACAGTACATAGGAGAGAAATATACGCTGGTGGGATTTGCCTCTACAAGCTGCACTTGGTTCTCACAATAGGTAACAGAGAAAAATCCCCTTGTGCATCCAGAGAGGGAGGGGAAAGGAACCATTTGGAAATACACCAAATCACCATGTTCCTAAGAAGGCCTGCCCTCAGGAGACACCACTTAACCAGAGCCTAGCCTGAAGGCATATCATCCTGGCCAACTGACCAGGGGAAGGGAAATCCCCAACTACAGGCAGCTCTAGGCTTCCAACTGCTATTAAGGAGTCTAGGACCAGGGACCAGTGGATTGTTAGCTTAGACAAAGAATCAGAAAGGCTTTCATGGCAGCAGGAACAAAGAGGATGCCACATCCGTGGGGGCTTCCTGTCTTCTCGTTCTTGAATATGAGAGGGCCTAGCTGACTTCCCTACAGAGCTGAGTTGACTTGCCCTTGGGGTGCTCCTCCCAACCACACAGGGACCTTCTTTGTGGCAGGTACCAGGAGAGTTTCCTTCCCAAATCCAGAGGCCATTTCTAGGGTGACTTCAGCTGCCAGGGAAAATGCTGAGTGTGGTAAACCAGGGCCAGGCTGGTCATTCTGAAGGGTGGACAGGCTCAGCAGGTAACACCAAGGAACTACTCTGGGTGGGTTCCTCTGAGATGACTCAAATTCTCCCTTGGTTCAGAGCCATCCAGAATGGCTCTCCTCTCCCTGAGTAAGAAACAGTGATCCATGGAGAAGAGGGATAGAAACAGGAATCTTCTCACTGTATGAGGAAGTTCCTTACACAGACAGCTCCTTTATGGGCTCTGTTGGCGAACCATACTGTGCACATGAGGGGACTTCCTCTGTAGCTGAAGTCTCCTGGGGTTGGGAAGAGTATGACTTTGGGGTCTTTTACAACTGGATTTGAGTCCTGCCTTTGCCACTCATTTATGTCCTTAAGCAGATAATAATCTCTCTGAGCCACAGTTCCTCAACATGTATAACATATATTATGTTAAACACCAGAAACATTGCTTGGCACGAAGGAGGTACTTGAGAGTGGTGGCTATTATTTTATAACGAAAGCTTATCTGCCTATATCAGCTCAGTATGATAAGTGAAATCAATACACACTCCTCTACCTTCTTAAGAGGAAGGCGATCTGTAAGTGTTTCATTCTCAGAAAAAAACCGATTACCAGAGCCACAACAGAATGAATCTGCCTTCCCCAAACCTCTCAGATACATACCTGTCCATGTTGCAGGCTCATTACTCAGCAGGATTAATGACAATTTATATTAAATACCTGGCACATTACCTGGCATGGAAAAGGCACTCAGGAGTGGTGGATATTATAACAAAAGTTTACCCCTACCCCTCAAGTGCCAAATCATATCAATTTGTATGGAAAACTAGTAAAATGCAGTGCATACTACTCTACTTTCTTAGATTAAACTGAATACAATTTAAATCCTTTCTTGAAGGTCACTGACAGTATCATAAAATTATTAATAAACTGGCGTGAGACAGTGCTACTCTCAGGGTTATGTGATGTGTAGGGCCAGTAGCCCCAAACTAGACAATATCATGCTGTCAGTTCTTTTTGATGCCTAATATCTATATAATTTTTGGTTATTCGCTTTCATTTCTTCCCAAGAAGTTGTCAACTATCCCTTCTTGCTGATGTCATTGTGACTGTATTTAGCAACAGTCTACCCACTTGCATTTCCATTTGGTGTGCAGTAAAGCTAACAAGAAAGCAAAACCAACAAAAACCAAACTTAGCATACTGGTATAGGAAAAAAGAACCTATAGATATTAAGTCAGACCCTGTAAAACTGCTCAAGCAATATAAAAAGGGTCTCTGTGGTCATCTGCTCAGTTAATCTGTACTCAAGAGAACAGAAATAAAGCTTGTCAGAATTATATGTAAACACAGAGCAAACAAGTCCTGCGTAAGCATTTAGGAGTGCTTTTCATCCTGTATAGGTCTTTTCACTTTGTATAACTGTAACTCTATACCCATAACACTATAACTCTCCATTCCTGGCAACCACCATTCTACTTTCTGTCCCTATGACTTTGAGTACTTTAAGTACCTCATATAAGGAGAATCATTTGCCTTGTTTTATTGACTTCTTTTGCCTAACATGAGGTCCTCAAGGTTCATCCCTCTTGTAGCATATGTCAGAATTTCTTTCCTTTTTAAGGCTGAATAATATTCCACTGTATGTATATATATTTTGCTTATCCATTCATCAATTGATGGATACTTGTGTAGCTTCCATGTTTTAGCTATTGTGAATAATACTGCTATATACATGAGTGTACAAATATCTGAGACCTTGTTTTCAGTCCTTTCAGTATATACCCAGAAGTAGAAATGCTGGATCATATAGTAATTCTATTTTTAATTTTTCTGAGGAGCTGTCCTACTGTTTTCCACAGTAGCTGTACCTTTTTACATAAAGGCTATACATGTACAGCAGCTGTACATTCATTTACATTTACATTGTGCACTAAAAGTGTACAAGAATTCCAATTTCTCCATTCTTACCAACATTTGTTATATTCTGGGTTTTTGAATAGTAGCCATCCTAATAGGTGTTAGGTGGTATCTCCTTGAACTTTTTTTCTTTTTTTTGCGGTACGCAGGCCTCTCACTGTTGTGGCCTCTCCCGTTGCGGAGCACAGGCTCCGGATGCGCAGGCTCAGCGGCCATGGCTCACAGGCCCAGCCGCTCCGCGGCATGTAGGATCTTCCCGGACCAGGGCACAAACCCGTGTCCCCTGCATCGGCAGGCGGACTCTCAACCACTGCACCACCAGGGAAGCCCACCCCATGACTTTTTAATTTCATATATGAAAGTTTGTACCATTGAACCCTTTTACCCACTTTGCCCATTCTCCAACCCCCACCTCTGGTAACCACCCCTACGTTCTCTGTATCAGTGAGCTATCTGAATTCTTTCACTTAATACAATGCCCTCAAGGGGTTCATCCATGTGGTCACAAATGGCAAGATTTCATTTCTTTTTATGGCTGAGTAATATTTCATTATATATATATATAAATGTATATAATATATATATAATGTGTGTGTGTGTGTATATAAAACACATTACACATTTTCCTTATCCATTCATCTATCAGTAGAAACAGGTTTCTTCCATATCTTGCCTATTGTAAATAATGCTGCAATGAACAAAGGGTTGCACATATTTTTTCAAGTTAGTGTTTTTGTTTTCTTTGGATAAATACCCAGAAGTGGAATTACTGGATCATATGGTAGTTCTATTTTCAATTTTTTGAGGAGCCTCCATACTGTTTTCCATAGTGGTTGCACCAATTTAAATTCCCACCAATAGTGCCGAAGGGTTCCCTTTTCTAACAGATGTGAGTGATATCTCATTGTGGTTCTCATTTGTATTTCCCTGGTTAGAGATATTGAGCACCTTTTCATGTATTTGTTGGCCATCTATATGTCTCTTTGGAAAAATGTCTATTCAGTTCTTATACCCATTTTTTAATTGAATTGTTCTTTTTATTTATTTATTTTTTGCTATTAGGTTATATGAGTCTTTATATATTTTGGATAGTAACCCCTTATAAAATATATGATTTGAAAATATATTCTTCCATTCAGTAGGTTGCCTTTTCATTTTGTTTTTGGTTTCCTGTGCTGTGCAGAAGTTTTTCAGTTTAATGTAGTCATATTTGTTTATTTTTGCTTTTGTTTCCCTTACCTGATGAGACATATCTAGAAAGATATTGCTAAGAGTTTACTGCGTATGCTTTCTTCTAGGAGATTTATGGTTTCAGGTGGGCATTCTCATCTTATTCCAGATATTAGAGGAAAAGCTTTCAGTTTTTTGTCATTGACTATGGTGTTGCTCTTGGTTTTTATATATATAATTTATTGTATTTAAATAGTTTCCTTCTACCCCTAGTTTGTTGAGAGTTTTTATCAAGAAAGTGTGTTGAATTTGGCCATATACATTTTCTGTATCAGCGGAGGGAATTATGTGTGTTTTTTTCCTTTCATTCTGTTATTGTAGTTTAACCAGTTGATCAGTTTTCATATTTTGAATCATCCTTGCATTACAGGAATTAATCCCATTTGGTCATGTTGTATAATCTTTTTAATATGCTGCTGAATTCAACTTACTAGTATTTTGTTGAGGGTTTCTTCATCCATGTTCCTAAGAGATATTGGTCTGTACGGATTTTTTTTCCTTGCAGAATCTTTCTCTGGCTTTGGTATCAGGGTAATATTGGCCTCATAGAATAGGTTAGGATATGGTCCTTTCTCTTCAGTTTTTTGGAAAATTTTGAGAAATATTGGTACTAGTTTTCTTTAAATGTTTAATAGTATTCACCAGTGAAGCCATCAGATCCAGGGGTTTCTTTCTTGGAAAATGTTTGATTGCTGTTTCAATTTCCTTACTAATTATAGGTATATTTGGATTTTCTATTCCTTCATGATTTAGACTTGATAGGTTTTGTTTCTAGGAATTTGTCCATTTCTTCTAGGTTATCCAATTTGTTGGTATAAAATTTTTCATAACTCTCTTATTATCCTTTTTATTTCTAAAGAATTGGTAGTAATGTTACTCAAATGTTAACGGGCCGTAGGCAAAGGGAAGAAACACATTAAAAGTCTCAGGTGTGCTGGTAGAGGAGCGAGAGTACTAACAGCTCTGCCCAACCAACATTCTGGATCCAGGGCTTCTGTACTTCTCTAAGGCTCTATTTCTCATGTGTCACTTTCCATTCAAAGGATTCTGGAGACCAAATGCAACGGGATTCCTTCAGCTACCAACCAAGAGTCTTTGGGTCTTCTCTCAGCCAAGGCATCCAGTGAAAATATGATCTATTTTTCAGAGTCCTCTGGAGGATTAAAAAGTCTATTTCACATTGTGTTGCCATGCTCCTTGCTCTTGTTCCTCTTTTCCATGTACTCATTCTTCAAGCATTTTCTCATCTCCTGATCAAGATCATTGCAATGACCAAAAAGTTTCAGCATGCTGTGCCTACTGGCGGCCACACCCAGAGAGCAGAAGCAGTATTCCTCAGCAAAGACTCTGCACCCAAAAGCCGGCAGCCTGGGCGCCAGAGCTGGGACAGCTCTGGGTGGCCCTGCTATCATTTCTGATTCAATAATTTGAGTCTTCTCTTTTTTACTTAGTCCATTTAGCTAAAAAATTGTCACTTTTGTTGATGATTTCGAAGAACTAGTTTTGGATTCATTGATATTCTCTGCTGTTTTTCTAACCTCCATTTTATGTATCTCTGTTCTAATCTTTATTATTTCCTTCCTTCTGATAGCTTTGGGTTTAGTGTGTTCTTTTTCTGTTTCTTAAGTTATTAAGTTAGGTTGATGATTTGAGATCTTTCTTGATTTTTAATGTAAGCATTTAAGGCTATAAATTTCCCCCTTAGCACTGCTTTCACAGCATCCCATAAGTTTTGGTATTTTGAATTTTCATTTTCATTCATCTGTAAGCATTTTCTAATTTCTTTTATGATATTTCTTTGATCCATTGCTTGTTGCAAAAAGTGTGGTTTCATTTATACAAGTTTGTCATTTATTTTTTTCTGTTACTGATTTCTAACTTTATCCTATTGTGATTGGGGAAGATACCTTTTATAATATCTACCTTTTTAATCAATTGAGACTTAATTGGTGGCCTAACTTATGGTCTGCCCTGGAAAATGTTCATGTGCACTTGAGAAGAATGTGTATGCTATTGTTCTGGGTAGAGTGTTCTATAGATGTCTGTTAGATCTAGTTGGTTTATTGTGTTAAGTACTCTATTTCCTTATTAATCTTCTGTCTGGTTGTTCTATCAATTATTGGATGGGAATTTGAAGTCTTCAACTACTACTGTAGGACTGTCTACTTCTACCATCAGTTCTGTCAGCTTTACTTCATATATTACACTGATCTGTTGTTACATGTGAAAATATTTATAATTATTATATCTTCTTGCTGTATTGAGCCTTTTATTAATATAGGTTGTCTTTCTTTTTCTCTTGTAACTTTTTTTGATTTAAAGTCTATTTTGTCTGCTATTAGTATAGCCACCCTTGCTCTCTTTTGGTTACTATTTGCATGGAATATCTTTTTTTATCCTTTTACGTTTAACATATTTGTGTCTTTGGATCTAAAGGGTGTCTTTTGTTTTGGCCTGTGAGGCTCTTCGATGTGGCACGCAGGCTTCTCTAGTTGTGGTGCGCAGGCTTAATTGCCCCCAGGCATGTGGGATCTTACTTTGGGATCTTAGTTTCCCCCCCCAGGGATCAAACCCTGGTCCCCTGCATTGGAAGGCGGATTCTTAACCCCTGCACCACCTGGGAAGTCCCTAAAGGGTGTATTTTGTAAATAGCCTGTAAGTTAACCATGTATTTTTATCCATTCTGCTCATCTTTGTCTCCTGATTGGAGTATTTAATCCATTTATATTTAAAGTATGCTGATAAGGAGAGACTTACTTCTGTCATTTTGCTATTTGCTTTCTAGATGCCCATAGCTTCTCTGTCCCTCATATCCTGCATTACCTTCTTCTTTTGTGTTTACTTGATTTTTTGAAATGTATGCTTAAATACCTTTCTCATTTCCTTTTCTAAAATTTTTTATTTATTTATTTATTTTTGGCTGCATTGTGTCTTCTTTGCTGTGCGCGGGCTTTCTCTAGTTGTGGCGAGTGGGGGCTACTCTTTGTTGTGGTGAGCAGGCTTATCGCAGTAGCTTCTCTTGTTGCAGAGCATGGGCTCTAGGTACACGGACTTCAGTAGTTGTGGCACATGGGCTTCAGTAGTTGTGGCTTGTGGGCTCTAGAGTGCAGGCTCAGTAATTGTGAAACACGGGCTTATTTGCTCTGTGGCATGTGGGATCTTCCCAGACCAGGGCTCGAACCCGTGTCCCCGGCATTGGCAGGAGGATTCTTAACTACTGCACCACGAGGGAAGCCCCCCTCATTTCCTTTTTGTAATCCTGTAACTATTTTCTTTGTGGTTGCCATGGGGATACATTTAATATCCTATACTTAAATACTCTAATTTGAATCTACACCAGCTAAACTTCAATAACATATAAAAACTCAGCTCCTTTACTTCTCTATCCCTACCCCTTTCAGTTGTTGATGCCACAAAATTGCATTCTTTACATTTTGTGCCCCAAAACATGACCTAATAATAATTTTAAATGCATTAGTATTAAATTATGTAGAAAGCAAAATGTGGAGGTACAAACCAAAGTTACAGTAATACTAGCCTTTATAGTTTTTTAATGTATTACTCTCTTCAAATATATAGGAAGCTAAAAGTGCAGTCACAAACCATTGTTACAATAATACTCACTTTTATAATTGCTTTATTGAAATCTTATTTCTCCACACACTTTCTAGTTACTGTCTAGTGTCCTTTCATTTCACCTTGCTGGACACCCTTTAGCCTTTCTTGTAAGGCAAGACTGGTGGTAACAAACTCCCTCAGTTTTGTTTATCCCTCATTTTCAAACAGAAGTTTTGCTAGATATAGGATTTCTGGTTGACAGTGTTTATCTTCTAGTACTTTTTATGTATTGGCCCACTGCCTTCTGGCCCCCAGTTTCTAATGAGAAATCTTCTGACTGTGTTATTGAAGAGTCCCTGTATGCAATGATTTGCTGCTCTCTTGTTACTTTCTAGATTCTCTCCTGGCTTTTGGCATTTTAAAGTCTGATTATAGTGTGTCTTGGTGTAGGTCTCTTTGAGTTCATCTTACTTGGAATTTGTTGAGTTTCTTGGCTGTTTATATTTATGTCTTCCATCAAATGTGATGGTTTTCAGCTTTAGTTTTTCAAATATTCTTTCTGCTCTTTTCTCCCTTTCTTCTTCTGGGACATCCACAGTATGTATGTTGGTCCCTTTAGTGATTTCCAGCATGTTTTTTAGACTCTGTTTAGTCTCCTTTACTCTTTTTTCTTTCTGCTCCTTAATCTCAATAATTTCCATTTTCAGATCTTCAAGTTTGCTGACTCTTTTCTTCTGATTGCTCAAATTACCTTCAAATCTCTTGTAAATTTTTCATTTCAGTTACTGTACTTTTCAGTTCCAGAATTGCTTTTATAAATTCTTTTTAGATTTTCTAATATCTTTATTGCTTTTCCCATTGTGTTCACACATCATGTTTTGTTTTGTTTTGTCTTGTTTTGTTTTTTTTTGGCGGTGCCTCACGGCTTGTGGCATCTTAGTTTCCCGACCAGGGAATGAACCCAGGCCCTTGGCAGTGAAAGCGCATAGTCCTAACCACTGGACCGCCAGGGAATTCCCCACACATCATTTTCTTAACTTTCTGCACGTCACATCTTCCTTTAATTCCTTGAGCATTTCTTTCTTTCTTTTTCTTTTGGGGGTGGGGTGGGGTGGGGTGGGAGCTGCGCCACGCGGCATGGGGGATCTTAGTTCCCCGACCAGGGATCTAACACATGCCCCCTGTATTGGAAGCATGAAGTCTTAACCACTGGACTGCCAGGGAAGACCTGAGCATTCCTAAGATAGTTGTTTTAAATCTTTTTTAGTATATCTGCCATCAGGTCTTTTCAAGGAACGTTTGTTGATTTATTTTTTCTTTTGAATGGGCTATATGTTCCTGTTTCTTTGTATGCTTTCTGATTTTTTGGTAACACCAAAACGTTTGAATCTAATAATATTATAACTCTGGAAACCAGATTCTCCTCCTTGCTCAAGGTTTGCTGGGGTTTGTAATTGTTTTTGTTTCATTGTTGTTAGTGTAGGCTGAATCTGTGCTGAGGATCAACCTGAGGCATAAACTTAAAGTCTTCCTCAGGTCTGTCTGAATTTTTCCCTGGGCATGCGTGGTCACTTTCTAATTCCCCTGTATTTGCAGTTTTTTTGAATATCCTCATCTTTAATCTATTTTCCAATGGGAAAAATAGAAAACTGAAGGGGGCAGAAAAAGAGTGCTGGCCCTTTAAATCTTTTGGCAGTCGTTCTGGCAGAGAAAATGAGTTTGCCACATTGAGGGGAGATGCAACAATGAGGGGAGATGCAACAACAATGGCCCTCAGACCCACCTACTTGCCTGAACCTCTGTGATAAAACCAGCAATCAGCCATCAGAGCACAGATCCCTGATACTTGCGGAACAAGGTCCTTTTGGTCCACTCTGGCTACCACAAGCTGTTTGCAACCTACTCCAGGAACACATGCACAGCTGACTGCCATATACCTGGGGATGGGAGATTGGTAGCTGCAACGGTGCTAAGAGCTGGAATTGGCTAACATAAACTGTAGTTTTCAGTCCAGGTCTTCCCTTTAGTGTTGCAAGCGTTCAACAGACTCCAGAGTTCCAGAGTAATTACATTAGACAGGTTTACCAGCACAGTTGTTGGCTATGTGGGGACACAGATACCTGATATTTCCTACTCTGCCATCTTCCCAGAATCCTTCTTCATGGTCTTTAGTAATGACAGCCAAACAAGTTAGAGCTGGGTGTGAATGAAGAGCCTACAGACATTGAGAACTTAGTAATGGTTGGGATGGCAGTAATGAATTGTTGTGGTGCCTGTTTCAATTATCCAGAGGCTATTTTCTTGGTCTCTGCTTCTCAGCCTTGTTTGGTTTAAGGGAGGTCATCAGGCAGGGGACACCTGATGAGTGGGTGTTTTGTAGTTTCTTTCAGGAGGCACAATCATGGTAAAGACAAAGTCTGTAGTGTGAGAAGGGCTCTGTGATCCAGACTGCAGTTGTATGAGGAGTATGTCCCTGGATAATAGGGCTCTGAGGACATGAGTAGAAATTGTGTTCCTATTACTAGACAAATATCCTTGTAGCTGGTGTGATATCAACTAACTTTCAGGTGTCAAATCTTGTATTGATTTCTGTAATTCAAAGTCACTTTTTGGCAACAAAGACCAAAAGGATCTTCTAGGTCCTTTGGAAACCCCTTAGCCCTGGGCCAGTTGTTCTCAGCACACCTTAAGCAGTAAGCAGTAGTCCCTCACATTTAAGCAATCAGTGCCTAACTTCTCTTCAGCACCAATAAGTGCCATCCACAGCAAACCTCCAGTTAAAATAAGAATGTGAAGAATGGGCTCATGGAAGATCCCAAGGGCTGAGCAGAGACCACAGGTTAGAGAATTGTTGTTTTCTTTTTTTCCTACTTTGTCTTGTAGTCATTCTGGGACAACTTTCCCCTTTCACCTTTGTCTCAGGTGTTCAAGAATTTTCATTGGCCAAAATACTACTAAGAAATCCTTTCTTCTCTCTCTCTAGGAAGATAGAGATGCCAGGTTCCTGCAGGTGATGAAGTAGGATAAGGGCGAGGTTGTCAAGAAAGTTTATTCCTACTTCTGCATGATATAATTACAATGCAGATTATCTGTCTCTTTTATATCAGACTATAAGTACTATTAAACCAGGAATGGTATCTGCCTATTTCATCCCTGTATCTAGTGCTTAGAATGTAGTATATGCTCAAAGAAAACTTTTGAATGAATGAATAAATTTCTACTAGGATTAAAGAATATAAGAAGGCCAGTGTGAAAATTCTCAGCACAAATTTGGGGAACCCTGCTTAGTGCACTATATGAGTGGGGAAGACATGAGTTAAAAGCCTTCTAGATATTTCTAGGAGGTTCTCAAAAATGCCAAATAGTAACAAATCAGTCTTAGGAGAAATTATCGTTTCAGTAAGTCATTGTAGTATCCTTCCAGTTTTCAAAGTTGTAGCAAACATTGAAAGAAAGCAAGCTGATCTAGGAGGCAGTCATTTCTGTACTAAAAAGAAAAGATCAACCAAATACTACTGGTCCTGTTCAGTGGCAATTCATGTTGACATTTAAAGGAAATAAAAATATTAAAATATCAAGAACCTCATAAGCATATGCCCTAGGAGTCTTATTCCATTTTTTAATTCTAATGAAAACATGGAAATGGAACTTCATCTGATTCAGCTCAAAGAATATTACAATAACCTAATATGATAATGGAAAAAGAATATCAGAATCTTGTCTTCTACTAAAGAACAGACATCACCTAGTAGGTATTCCCCACCAAAAAAGAAAGCCAGGGGAAAAAAATCTGATGAGAAAAGTGACATCAAAACGTTTTTCAAATGCTATAAGTTGAAGTTTTAAAAAATCTCCTTAATTTTGCCCTAATGCTACAATTTCCAAGAGGTCTAAAGAATTATTATATCAGCATCATCTGGGTATTGATAAAGACACATATTCCTATTCAGAGGTCCCACTCTATGCCAAATGAATCTCAACCTCCAGGAGTCAGGTCTGAGCATTGAATAGTTTCTACACTCCCCAGGTGATTCTGATGCAAGCCAGTTTGGAGAACTAACTCTAAAATGTCAGAGTCTTCACAATATAGCTTTCTTTTCCTTCATCTCAGTAGTTTAAGTCAGCTTCCTGCGGCTTCCTGTGACTTCTTTTACCTACTAGCAAAATTTCTGTGTTTCCTTTTATCTACTAATTGCTTACCTTAAAATGACATTTAATCAGAGTGTGTTATCTTATAGAACCATGAAATTGAGGTGGGAGAAGCATGGAGAACAAAACAACACAATATTTTGGTTCTCTCCACATTGGTTCTTTAGATCTTGCTTTGTTATATTAGTTCAGGTATTCTCTCAGACAGAACAACAGACATAGAAATATTCAAATGCAAATCTGTATGTAACACACATCCCTGGTATGAAAGATCCTAGGATACAGTTTTTTGGAACGGTATCACAGCTCCTTGGATTGAGCCTTGACTGAGGATTTTCCTACTGATAAGCTTGGCCCAAAGCTTTAGATAGATTTTAATTAAGAGTAAGAATCTAGGCTTAGAACAGAGATCTAGGTTCAAATCCCAGCTGCAACACTAATGTAAGTTTAGAAAAAAATTGCTATATTTTTGTTCAGATTTAATTGTGATTTAGAAATAATTTGTTTCATCTTTCCACATCTAGATTTTATTAAGTGAAAATCTCTATCTCTATACACTATCTCCTATAGAATAATAATAGTAACAGCTGATAATTGTTAGTGCTGTGTTAAATGAAAGGTGAATAGGAAAACAACTTTTTCTTATCCATTAAAGAAATATTGGTGATCATGCAACTGCCATAGCTTCTAGCCATAATAGGGAGTAGATGTGAGTTTTACATCTCCAGGAAGAAGACAAACTGATGGTTCTAGTAAAATATTTTTTCAGAATCAGATCAAAGGAAAAACAACAAAATTTAGGTATCCTTGTTTAAAAAGTCAGCAATACCATTTTATTATGAACTGTCTACCTTAGTTGAAGAAGGTATCTTTTGACTGTGGCAGATTGTATTTTCCAATATTGGCCGAAATAATATTTCCCATCCCATATGTTTTTTAAAATCTTGCCATATTCCCATTAAGGGACTATGTGTTAGTTATGACCCCACAGTTATATACTTTACTGACATTACAGAATTCTCATATCAGTTCCCTGGTGTATTGCTCAGACTAAGGGTAAAATTACTCTGATTATGTAAACACATGTCAGCTAGGCGTTAGGGTAGGTGGCCAGGGTGCAGGTAGGTGGTGGGGAAAGTCAGCAATAGAGAGTGAAATTAGCCTCATATTTTCTGTGACTCAGATGGAAGTATGATAGATAATTAGGAATTTAATATGATCAAACCATGCATCGTACTATAGATTTGATGTTTTCATGTTCTTGTACCGTGTTTCATGATAGGAAAGTTTTGGGGGTTTTTGTTTGTTTTTTTGTTTTGTGGTACGCGGGCCTCTCACTGTTGTGGCCTCTCCTGTTGTGGAGTACAGGCTCCGGACGCACAGGCTCAGTGGCCATGGCTCATGGGCCCAGCCGCTCTGCGGCATGTGGGATCTTCCCGGATCAGGACACGAACCCATGTCCCCTGCATCGGCAGGCGGACTCTCAACCACTGCGCCACCAGGGAAGCCCTAGGAAAGTTTTAATTTGAAAACATGACTAAACAATCACTCTGAAAACATTTTCATGAACAATAGAAACAAAAAAGAAATGATGCTAATAATAATCCCAAATATTAATCAACAAAATATAAAGAAAGAAAGCCACGTACGTTCTCAGTGAGCTCATATGAAATCCTCAGAGATTAAACTTTCATTTTATGCAATCTTCCTACTCTGTCCTCTGAACTCCCAGAGCATGCAATCATTTGGTCAGGAAGTCTGTGTTCATGTCCACAGTGTCACACATTTTGCCTGATGCTAAGGACAGAGCGGTGACAGATGCTGTCCTTGCCCTCTGAGTTCATGTCATCAGTATAGTTCATATCATATCAGGTTGTGGCTCGCTGTATATGTGTTAAGGAAGGGCCCAGGTCTTCTTCACATTCGTTCACAGTAATCAATTTTAATTGGAGCAATAAGTTTAAATGGTAATTTTTTCTTGAAAATATGGTCAGGGGAATAAAGGGAAATGAGATTAGATAAAAAGAATCCAAATTGTTGCACTTAACAAGGTACCAACATTTCCTGATTGAGCACCATGTGCCAAACGTCCTTCCAAGAACTTTGTATATGTTCCATTGTTCAGTCTTCTCCCCAGTCTTGTAAGGCAGGAAGGAAACTAATCTTACTAAGGTTTACAGAAGTTGATTCCTTACACCCTTCTGACTCATCCTCCGCACTGCAGCCAGGTGACCTGGTCTGGTCACTCATTGGCTTAGCAGCCTTCCATGACTCTCCACTGGCCTTGGAATAATGTCTAAAACCCTCAACTGACTACTATTGGATCTGGTGTTTCTCAAAGTCTCCAGCCTCATTTCTTGCCTCTCTTTCTCCTACTCTCTTCTCTCTTGGTATAATGCTTTTCCTTCAGTTCCTTAGCACTCACCATGTCCTTTTTCATATCCTGCCTTTCTACAGGCTCTTTTCAGATTTGGAGTGCTGTTCATTAACTGTTGAATGAATGTGCGAATGAATAAGGGGTATTGGAGGTATCAGGATAGGATCCTGTTCAGGAGAAAGATTAGGAGTAGTCAGGGGATTAGAGAATTAATCACAAAATTCCGATAATAGATGAGTTCTTGTCGACTGCAAGATGTAGCACATCTAGAACCCAGATCTTGGTTTCTTCTCTTTACTAGAGCCTGCTCTTCCTTCAAGCCTCAGCATTAGTGCCACTTTCTCTAGGAAGCTTTTCAATTCCCAAGGTAGTTAAAACCCCTGCCGTGTGCCATAGAGCTACCTATATACACTTACCTTCTATAATGCTCATTATACTTTGATGACACACATTTTTATGTCTTTCTTGTTTGCTTCTCTACCCCAGCACATAGCACTGTAAACACTACTGGTGGTTATTTGCTCTATGTATTGCTTTATTTAAATTACACACAATGACACCAGAATATACAGTTGATTCTCATTGGTTTGGTGCTTTGTTTGGCCATTTGTATCTTTCACATAGCATTATGGAGTGGTTGGAGATTTTATAAATCCTCTACCTTCTATTCCAGGGTGATTACAACTGGTCAGGGATTGGGGCTACTCTCAGGTATAAAATGATATTATCTAATTAAATAAAGAATTAAAATAACAACGATTCTGATTCTCTAAATGTCCCTCTGGGCACGTGCTCTGCTGCAGCACATGTCTTTATTTTCCTTTCTTTTACCTTCTCAGCTCTTCACTCTTTTATGGCTAATTCCTATCCATCTTCTACATGTCAGCAGGGCTATCACTTCAGACAATGTGCACCTAGGCTATCTAAATGACAATCATATTCCCAGTGTCAAGTAAAAGGGTACTTGACAAATGGTAGGAGCTCAATAAACGCTGCTGAATAAAAGAGTGAGTGAGTGAGTAAATGAAGGTGTGTTGGGGAGATTCAGGGTAGGATATTGTTCAGGGGAAAGATCAGGAATAAAGAGATGAGGAAATCAATCACAAAGTGATGTTGTGTTCTTTGACATTTAAACTTTTCAAAAGATTAAGCACACCTAGCACCCAGATCTTAGTCTCTCAATATCATTCTCTAGTAAAATGGAGCAGAAAGCCTTAAAGAAATGGCTGATTCTAAGGCTGGGGCAGGTAAAATATGAACCTGGAGCATCATGTAGGGCTAGAAAATAAAGAAGTGCTCCAGTGGCCATAAGTGTGGGCTGAACTTAGTGATTCTCATCTAACAGACAGAATATGGAAAAGGAACCAGAGTAACTTTAATAACAGGGGGAACCTGGCAGACGCTACCTAAGGTTAACATCACCAGTAATACATGTTGACATCACGGACTCCCTGATGTGATACAATGAGAAACACACCTCTCTTCTGAGGTATTCTTCCAAAGAACAGTAACCTCAGTCTAATCACAAGAAAGCATCAGATAACCTAAGCAATAGCTGACCAGTGTATTCAAAATGTCAAGGTCGTGAAAAACAAGGAGTGACTGAGAAACTGTAAGAGAATCAAAGGGGACTAAGGAGATATGAAAACTAAATGCAGCATGGTTTCCTGGAACAGAAGAAGGATAATAGTGGAAAAACTGGTGAAATCTGAATAAAATCTAAACTTCAGTTAACTTCATTCTACCACTGTTAATGTCTTCATTTGATAAATGGGCTGTGGTTATATAAGATCTTAATACCGTGTGAAGGTGGTTGAAGGGTATATGGGAATTCTGTACTATCTTTGCATCTCATCTGAAAAATCTAAATTATTTCAAAATCAAATTAAAAAAAAAAGAGATTGTACACGGTTTGACTGTAGTGTCCATTTAAGGGGAGTGTAGTGAGGGGAGCAGGGAAGTTTGCCTGACTTGGGGGTCCATGAATTCTTGGCTCTCTAGCAGTGCATACACCACTACCCTTAGTGCATAGTGTTTTCAGTTTTATGGAAAGATTTCACACTAAGCACATTTGACCCTCTCCACCAAGAGGAAAGATGGGGTAGGAAGGTGTTTAGGTTCATTGGGACTAGGGTGAGCTTTTCCCAGTACCTTGTGTTAAAATGTGTAATCTCACATATAATGTCTGAGATCAGGCATCTGTAGAGACCAAAGTGTAGACTCTAAAAGGAACTGATCTGAAAGAAGACTGTGACATCATTAATTAACACACTAATGAAAGAATCACACAGAGATGATAGGCAACCAAGTCCAGAAAAAGGACAGCCAAACTGAATTAGTCAGCATGTTTGCAGCAAGGACCAGGGGGATGTAGGTGCAAGCTGTGTCTCATAAACCAAGATAATAGGACCTTCTCTTCAGTAAAGATCAGTGATTCAGGCTGTTATAGCTCCTGTGCCCTGATTCTGTTCTCTCTAAACAAGTTATTAAAGCATGAAGAAAGAAAATTGATTACCTATGTACTCTGATAGATAATTTAAATGTAATGTTTTTTAATTCTCTCAAAACACTATGAAGTAGACATTATTGTCCCAATCTTACAAGTGGGAATGAGAGACCCATAGAGAGATTAAGCTACACACTTGGTTACAACGTAAGTAGTAGCAGATCTGGGATTCAAACCCAAATGTATCTGATGCCCTGACCCAATCTCTTACCAGACCCATTGGGTGATTACAGAGGAAATGCCCCACAGCCCCCCTTTAATCATCCTACCTGATGGGAATTCCTCCTCTCTGGGGTTGTGTTTTGGTGCACTCATTGTTTAAAGGTCAAAACCCTAATTGCCTTTAGTAAATTTATTTATTTATTTTTGGCTGTGTTGGGTCTTCGTTGCTGTGTGCGGGCTTTCTCTATTGCTGAGAGCGGGGGCTACTCTTCATTGCGGTGTGCGGACTTCTCATTGTGGTGGCTTCTCTTGTTGCAGAGCATGGGCTCTAGGCACATGGGCTTCAGTAGCTGTGGCACGCAGCCTCAGTAGTTGTGGCTCACAGGCTCTAGAGTGCAAGCTCAGTAATTTTGGTGCGTGGGCTTCAGTATTTGTGGCATGCAGCCTCAGTAGTTGTGGCTCACAGGCTCTAGAGTGCAGGCTCAGTAATTTTGGCGCATAGACTTAGTTGCTGTGCAGCATGTGGGATCTTCCCGGACCAGGGCTGGAACCTGTGGCCCCTGCATTGGCAGGTGGATTCTTAACCACTGCACCACCAGGGAAGTCCCCCCAGTTGCCTTTTGAAGACAACAATCTCTATAGTGAATGGACAAGAGGGTGACTCCCCAATATCCATTTCCCTTTCTCTTGGTACTAACCCTGATTTTTGTTGGGTATTTATGCCAACCCTGCCCAGCCCAAGCACTTTGGCTGAAGCTGACTCCACCCCTCGTCCTTGGCGAAGGACATCTGATTCAGACCAGTGAGACTACTTTCTGGTCACACATTTTAGTGACAGGGTGTGCATGCAAGCAAAATTAGGTGAAGAAGCATAGGATTTCTTTGCTGGGAGCCTCTGAGAAATATGGCTCTTTGCTTTTTCTTGGTGGAGGGCAGGGTTCAGAGATTTTTTTTATCATCTGGGAATGGAATGAGGAATCATGTAGCACAGGGGCATGGATGAGGAAGCAGGTTGTTGCTATTTAGTCCCAGTGAAGTGAAGTCACCTTTTGGAGGAAGTGCCATGTGCATCAGACAGGTCAAAATAAACCAAGCTTTTGGTGTTCCCACCTTCCTCATGAGCTAATAAATCCCTTTTATTATTTAATCCAATTTGAGTTGGATTTTTGCTTACTTGCCGCTGAAAGCATCTTCACCAAAAACTTCCAAAGTAACTTTTTTGAAAGTCAGTCCATATAATTTATCATTCATATCAGGACCACTTTGATAGAGTAAGGATAGATTAATCATCACATTCTGGCAACAGGTGAATCCATCCTTTGTCCAGGATGGCAACTGGGACGATCCTGGACAAACCAGGGATGTGTGGTCCCTCTACCACTGAGGCATATGCTACTTGCAATTCTGTCAGTGAATAAGCTGTGAACCTTTGGATGAGCACTCTGCTCCATAGATACCAGGTTTCTTTTTTAATAAAATAAAATATAACATGTGAATCTAGGTAGTTTCTCCATAATCTGTAATGTTCTGAGCTCCGTTGCTGCCTTGGAAGTCAGAAGCTAGGAAGAGGTAAGGAAGAATTCACCTACAGGTTTCAGAGGGAGCACGGCACCTCTGACTCATTGATATCTGAGTTCCAGCTTCCAAATCTAGGAGACAATAAGTTTCTGTTGTTGTAAGTCACCCAGTTGGTGCTACTTTCATACAGCAGCCCTAGGAATCAAATACAGGAGTTAAGATGTTTGGTCTCAAGATTCTGGGCTGCCCACTCCTACTTTAAACACATTTTTCTTTCATTTTATGCTTCTGCTTAAGGTTTTGTTTGAAAAGCAGGGTTTCATTGGTGAAATGAACATGAAACCACAGGTTTAGAGCTTTGAGAGTGTAAAAGTTGGACACTTTCAGTTGCAAATAACCAAAGCTGAGGTCAAATGTCCTAAATAACCAAAGAATTTATGGGTCCTATAATTATAAAAGTCTAGAGAAGATGTAAGTTTCCGGTGCACTTTGACAGAGACATTGACCAAGGCTCTGACTCCATTTCTCTGCAGTTTTCTGGAGAGTTGTCATGTAAGGGTTTCATCATCGGGCTGCTCCTGTAATGGTGGCAAAATGGCTGCATAGTTCCAGCTTCACCTCACAGCACACTATGCAGAATAGGGAGGAACAACGTTGACCAGGTATCCCCAGCCAAGGCCTTGAGGTTCTCACTGATTGGACCACACCTGAGCCTGCATTGATCATCTGACCTGTGTCTGGATCAGCTGTGACAGGAGGGAAGGATTCACCCTGATTGGCTTAGCCCACTCTTTCTATTAGCTTTTTCTACATAAAAACAATACTCCAAAATTTAGTGTCTCAAAACCACAACAATTTATTAGTTCATGAGTCTGTGGGTCAGGAATTTGGGCAGGGCTCAGCTGGGATGGCTCACTCTCTTCCATGTGGCGTTGGCTGGGCTCACTCATACATTTAGGGTCACTTGGTAAGTCAGCTCGGGGCCAGCCAGTCCTGGATGTTGTTGGTCCTACGTCTGCCAGTCATCTGGGTTGCCTCGGTTCTCTTCTGTGTGTCCTCTCTGCCCATCCAGCTGGGGCATGTTCTCATGCACATAGTGCCTCGTGAACGTGAGAACAGAGGCTCAAGGACCCTTGACATCCAAACTTGAGACCTGTAGACATAATTTCTGTCACATTATATTGGTCAAACCAAGTCCCCATGATGGGAAGATCTGTAAGAATTAGTGATTGTTTCAAATCATCACACCCATCTTACAGCTGGGGGAAGGAGAATCATTGTCACCCAAACCACAAAGCTGAACAGAATGGACATGAGGGGGAAAACTGGCCAGAGTCTGGAGAAGAGGCTAAAAGGTAGATTGAAATTAATTATGAGGGGCTCTGTATGCCTTGCTAAGTGGACTTTATCTTCTAACTTGCGGTTCTCACCCTTTTTCCATGACAACATAATTAATGATTCTGATGCATTCTCATTAGAAAATGTGATTTAAAAGTGAATCACAGGCTTCGCTGGTGGCACAGTGGTTAAGAATCTGCCTGCCAATGCAGGGGACACGGGTGGGAGCCCTGGTCCGGGAAGATCCCACATGCCATGGAGCAACTAAGCCTGTGCGCCACAACTACCGAACCTGAGCTCTAGAGCCCGTGAGCACAACTACTGAGCCCACGTGCCACAACTACTGAAGCCCATGCGCCTAGAGCCCATGCTCTGCAATAAGAAAAGCCACTGCAATGAGAAGCCCGTGCACTGCAAGGAAGAGTAGCCCCCGCTCACTGCAACTAGAGAAAGCCCACACGCAGCAACGAAGACTCAATGTAGCCAAAAATAAATAAATAAAATAAATAAATTTTTAAAAATAATAATTTTTTTAAAAAGTGAGTTACCATGGCTGTTTTTCTCAGCCTGAAGACTGGGCATGAATAATGTTTTATTACGGAGGACTGCATGCTCCTTCCTCTTGGGGAGTGGGGCTGCCTTGGTTGTAACTCACTGTTCCAGGCACTGGGGAGCCACTGATGTCTTGTTCCTGAGTGCAAGGGAGATTTCTGCTCTGAAACTCAGTCTTAAGCTGCTCCTGTAACAGCTCTGAGTTATACTCACACACCTTTCTTCCTTTCCCCCAGTGTGCACATAAGCCGCTAGTTTGGGATTTTCCTCTTTCCAGCAGCACACGATTCCCAGAAGCAACATTTCTTCCTGCTGGCCAAGTCCTTGGGGCCCAGTCTGCTTTTTCCTGCTTTCTGGCCTGGACTAGGAGAGCCCCACTGCATACAATGTGTTTGGACAACAACCAGGGGAATGGCCACCATCCAATTCTCTTTCCTCCCAGAAATCTCCTTCTTGCAACTGATGTGATCTCCAGTGACCAAGCAACATGAGCCTGAGCATATTGACAAGGGGATCTTGTCAGTGCCATCTCTGTGGCATCTGAGCTGCAGCTCCAGTGAGTGTCCTGCCACGTGCACATATTTATCTCTGCTGCTGGGCTGTACACAACTTGTAGAAGAAACATGGGATTCACCTTGTTTGTGTTGAAAATATTTACTGAATGAGTGAATTAATAATGGATGAATTAAAAGGATAACCCTGAGCAGCATCCCTTTTGATGGAAAAGTTTATGGGCATGGAAAATGTTCCCTGATCAGTGAGTCCTCAGAGTCATGGCTCCCAGGAAGGCACCAGTGCCAGGTGGTATCAGGCATCTTAATCTCAGCTCCCCCCACACACTAGTGGAGGACACCTGAGTCCAGAGCAAGGGTTTGGAACAGAACTTCCCTCTTAAACTGAGTAGGAATAAGGCTCCAAGGAATCTTTTCAGACACTAGAGAAGAGCAAGGGTGAGTGTGTGGAGGAGGAGTGGGAACAGGGGGAAGAGGAGAAGGATGCAGGAAGTGAACAGGGAAGAGCAACCCCCATCACCTCCCCTGGAGCCCGTCCTAATAGGAAATCCCACCCTGGAGCCTGCAGCCTGGGTTCTGTAGGGCTCTTGGCTGCACCTCCTGACCAGGGGTGTTTAGTTCAAAAGAAGGACTTGAAGCCTTCAGTGTCTCTCACTTAATACAGCAGCTGCTTTGACACCCACTCCATTTGGACAGCTCATTTCTGGTCCTTCATCCCATCAGAGGCAGCCCTTGCTCACATCTATTTGTCTAAGGAGCCTGGGTGTCTGCTGGAAAGGGAGGTGAAAATTATTCAGTTAGAACCAGGAGGAACAAGGGCAGTTTCTGCCTTTGTGTGACAGGCTAATCCCAGGACAGCTCAAAATGGCTGGGATTGTTTAATCTGCAGGATGCATTAGGGCTGTCAACAGAGAGGGGACAGTAAATATTGCAGAAAGCAGTTAAGGGGTGTGGCCTGACTGGAGCTTCAGCAGCAGCCCTAGGACAGGGAAGAGGCACCTGAGGAGTAGGTGACGGAGGATATGGTGGGGGTGGAGCAGAGTAAGGCAGATCTGGTGGCCCTCATTCATGCCTGCCTTTCAGGGATTTCTAATACATTGGTTCTCAACTTTAGATGGTCATTGGAATCTCACGGGACTTTTGCAAAATGCTGATACCCAAGTTCCACCTTCTTCTCCACATTTTGATTAAATTGGTCTGGTTTGTGGCCTGCACATCAGATTTAGGAAGCTCTGCAGGTTGGGAGGCTGTGAAAGGAAATGGAGAGATCTTATCATTTCATAGTGGACAGCTGGAAGGACACCTCCAGAGCAAGGTTCTCAGGTGAAGCAACAGGCCAAGAGGGAAAGGTCACCAAACCAGATTACTGACAAAGAAAGGGTTTTTTTTTTTTAATTTCTTTTATCTCTTGAGTTCCCAGGCTAGTTAATTTTTCCAGTTACTCTTTTTTCCCCCACTTACTAGTCATGTGGTCTTGATGATGTATCAGTTTCCTTACCTGTCAAATGGGTATTATCACCTAATCTACACATTTCCTATTATTGCCATGAAGATCAGAGTTCATGAAGATGCTGTGCATACAGTATTAAGGCAAGAGAAGAAACAGCAGAGATGTTTCTCCGCTCCATGGCTTCCCATGCCATTTCATTTGCACTTAAAGGGCAAACTCTACTCATATGTACAGACTCCATTCCCATGGCGGGGTTCCTGCCTACATCTCCAGGTTCAACTGCTGCCATTCCGCACTGTGTTCACCATGCTCTAGACACACTGGCTTGCTCTCTAGCCTGGGACATACTGAGTCCATCCTTCCCTGTGCAGTTTCTATCTCTTCCACCTGGATTGCATGAGCCCTACATTTTGCTGTGTAATCTATCTTTTCTTGTTGTTTTGTCACAACTAATGTTAATGGCTGTGGGCAAAGCAGTGACTGGTCAGTATGGAATTAGAAACAAGAAGTATGGAGTTGTGAGTAAAGAGGAAAGCAAGTTATAGAACAGATGATAAGAGGGGAGTGTGGAGTTAAAACGTAATTTTTGCCATGGAAGAGAGACTTGAGCGTGTGTATGTCTCTCAGGGAGGAGACAAAAAAAGGGACATATGTGACGTGGAGGAAAGTGGGATAACTATAGCAAATTCCGTAAGCCCCTTTTAAATGTACTATCCCTTTAAATAGATAAGATATTTGACTCCTTAGGATTCGGGTTTCCACTTAGTTTCCTTTTTTTACCCCTACCACTTTGTGCCTTCTGTTGTATAGTGCAAATATCTCCTTATCTATCTGTGCATAAACTGTGAGCTCACTGGGCAGAAGGGAGAGGTCTTAATGATGATTGTATCCCAGTGCTGAACACAGAATACAGCCTCCATAATTAATGAATACACTTATCTGTTGCCTTTTTGTCTAAGTGACATGGGTACCCTGAAGCAGCATGAGTCCTCAATAAATGAGTAAGAAGGAGCTATGAAAAAGACGTGGCAGTGAAGTTAGAGTGATGTGTAAATGCCAGAAAGAAACTTTGCCAACTTCATATTTTGAAGAGAAGAAGCAGGAGCAAACACAGTCTATTTTTTCTCCTCCCTTATAAGTCCTTGTCTGGTATATTTTACAGAATTATAATCAAAACATCTACATAATTGGATATTTTGTTTTATGAAAGTGTTTTGAACATCTCCTTGCTGTATCTCACATTCTTCATAATTATTATTTTGAGAGATGCAGAATATTCTGTCCAGTTAAGGGACTGCAATTTCCTTCACTGTTATTACTGTCTATTGTTGGACATTTAGGTGCTTTCAATTTCTGCTGTTTTAGAGAATGCTAGAAAGAAGAGCCTCATACGTAGGAATTTGCCCTTTTTTAAAAAAATTATCTTCTCAGTTTAAATTACAGTGAATCAAATTACTGGGTCAAAGGGTATGAATATTTTTATGATTCTCAATACATACTGCCACATTCCTGCTTTATATCCACTGTCAAAGATACTCATCAATTTCACTGTAAACAATGGTACTGCCCCATGCCTTGAGCACCTCTGGCCCCTCCATGACCACGCCCTGCGAGATTTCAGATACTCAGACTCCACCTTTACTTTCACCTACATTGGTGGCCCCAAAAGATGGGCATGTCTAAAATATCTTGAGGAGGACCTTCAAGACGGCAGAGAAGTAAGACATAGACATCACCTTCCTCCCCACAAATACATCAAAAATACATCTACATGTGGAACAACTCCTACAGAACTCCTAATGAATGCTAGCAGAAGACCTCAGACTTCCCAAAATCCGTATGGCGAACAGGGTCTCGGTGCTCCCGCCGGGTGTCAGGCTTGAACCTCTGAGGTGGGAGAGCTGAGTTCAGGACATTGGACCACCAGAGACCTCCTGGCCCCTCATAATATCAATCAGCAAGAGCACTCCCAGCGATCTCCATCTCAACACTAAGACCCAGCTCCACGCAACGACCAGCAAGCTCCAGTGCTGGACACCCCATGCCAAATAACTAGCAAGACAGGAACACAGCCCCACCCATTAGCAAAGAGGCTGCCTAAAATCATAATAAGTTCACAGTCACCATAAAACACGCCACCAGACGTAGTCCTGCCCAGCAGAAAGACAATATCCAGCCTCATCCACCAGAACACAGGCACCAGTCCCCTCCACCAGGAAGCCTACACAACCCACTGAACCAACCTGACCCACTGGGGGCAGACACCAAAAACAACGGAAACTATGAACCTGCAGTCTGCAAAAAGGAGACCCCAAACACAGTAAGTTAAGCAAAATGAAAAGAAAGAGAAATATGCAGCAGATGAAGGAGCAAAGTAAAAACCCACCAGACCAAATAAATGAAGAGGAAATAGGTAGTCTACGTGAAAAAGAATTCAGAGTAATGATACTAAAGATGATCCAAAATCTTGGAAATAGAATGGAGAAAATACAAGAAAGTTTAACAAGGACCTAGAAGAACTAAAGTGCAAACAAACAATAATGAACAACACAATAAATGAAATTAAAAATTCTCTAGAAGGAATCAATAGCAGAATAACTGAGGCAGAAGAAAGGATAAGTGACCTGGAAGATAAAATAGTGGAAATAACTACTGCAGAATAAAGAAAAAAGAATGAAAAGACTTGAGGACAGTCTCAGAGACTTCTGGGACAACATTAAACGCACCAACATTCGAATTATAGGGGTTCCAGAAGAAGAAGAGAAAAAGAAAGGGACTGAGAAAATATTTGAAGAGATTACAGTTGAAAACTTCCCTAATATGGGAAAGGAAATAGTCAATCAAATTCAGGAAGTGCAGAGAGTCCCATACAGGATAAATCCAAGGAGAAACACGCCAAGACACATATTAATCAAACTATCAAAAATTAAATACAAAGAAAAATATTAAAAGCAGCAAGGGAAAAGCAACAAATAACGTACAAGGGAATCCCCATAAGGTTAACAGCTGATCTTTCAGAAGAAACTCTGCAAGCCAGAAAGGAGTGGCAGAACATATTTAAAGTGATTAAAGGGAGAAACATATAACCAAGATTACCCTACCCAGCAAGGATCTCATTCAGATTTGATGGAGAAATTAAAACCTTTACAGACAAGTGAAGGTTAAGAGAATTCAGCACCATCAAACCAGCTTTACAACAAATGCTAAAGGAACTTCTCTAGGCAGGAACACAAAAGAAAGAAAAGACCTACAAAAACAAACCCAAAACAATTAAGAAAATGGTAATAGGAACATACATATCGATAATGAGCTTAAATATAAATGGGTTAAATGCTCCAACCAAAAGACATAGACTGGCTGAATGGATACAAAAACAGGACCCATATATATACTGTCTATAAGAGACCCACTTCAGACCTAGGGACACATACACACTGAAAGTGAAGGGATGGAAAAAGATATTCCATGCAAATGGAAATCAAAAGAAAACTGAGTAGCAATTCTCATACCAGACAAAATAGACTTTAAAATAAAGACTATTATAAGAGACAGAGAAGGACACTATATAATGCTCAAGGGATCAATCCAAGAGGAAGATATAACAATTGTAAATACTTTCGCACCCAACATAGGAGCACCTCAATACATAAGGGAAATGCTAACAGCTATAAAAGGGGAAATTGACAATAACACAATCTTAGTAGGGGACTTTAACACCCCATTTTCACCAATGGACAGGTCATCCAAAATGAAAATAAACAAGGAAGCACAAGCTTTAAATGACACATTAAACAAGATGGACTTGATATCTATATGACATTCCATCCAAAAACAACAGAGTACAATTTTTTCTCAAGTGCTCTTGGAACATTCTCCAGGATAGATCACATCGTGTATCAAAAATCAAGCCTCGGTAAGTTTAAGAAAACTGAAATCATATCAAGTATCTTTTCCAGCGACAATGCTGTGAGACTAGATATCAATTACAGGAAAAATAACTGTAAAAATTACAAACACTTGGAGGCTAAACAATACACTAGTAAATAACCAAGAGATTATCACTGAGGAAATCAAAAAATATCTAGAAACAAATGACAAAGAAAACACAACGACCCAAAACCTATGGGATGCGGCAGAGCAGTTCTAAGAGGGAAGTTTATAGCAACACAATCCTACCTCAAGAAACAACAAAAATCTCAAACAACCTAACCTTACACCTAAAGCAATTAGAATGAGAACAACAACAACAACCAAAAAAAAACCTCAAAGTTAGCAGAAGGAAAGAAATCATAAACATCAGATCAGAAATAAATGAAAAAGAAATGAAGGAAACGATAGCAAAGATCAGTAAAACTAAAAGCTGGTTCTTTGAGAAGATAAACAAAATTGATAAACCATTAGCCAGATTCATCAAGAAAAAAAAGGGAAAACACTCAATTCAACAGAATTAGAAATGAAAAAGGAGAAGTAACAACTGACAGTGAAGAAATACAAAGGATCATGAGAGATTACTATAAGCAACTATATTCCAATAAAATGGACAACCTGGAAGAAATGGACAAATTCTTAGAAAAGCAGAACCTTCTGAGACTGAACCAAGAAGAAATAGAAAGTATCAACAGGCCAATCACAAGCACTGAAATTGAAACTGTGATTAAAAATCCTCCAACAAACAAAAGCCCAGGACCAGATGGCTTCACAGGTGAATTCTTTCAAACACTTAGAGAAGAACTAACACCTATCCTTCTCAAACTCTTCCAAAATATAGCAGAGGGACAAACACTCCCAAATTCATTCTACAAGGCCACCATCACCTTGATACCAAAAACAGAAAAAGATGTCACAAAGAAAGAAAACTACAGACCAATATCACTGATGAACATAGATGCAAAAATCCTAAACAAAATACTAGCAAACAGAATCCAACAGCACATTAAAAGGATCATACACCATGATGAAGTGGGGTTTATCCCAGGAATGCAACTATTCTTCAATATACACAAATCAATCAGTGTGATACACCATATTAACAAATTGAAGGATTAAAAACCATATGATCATGTCAATAGATGCAGAGAAACTTTTGACAAAATTCAACACCCATTTATGATAAAACCCTCTAGAAGGTAGACATAGAGAGAACTTACCTCAACATAATAAAGGCCATATATGACAAACCCACAGCCGACCTCATTCTCAGTGGTGAAAAACTGAAACCATTTCCTCTAAGATCAGGAACAACACAAGGTTGCCCACTCTCAGCAGATTATTCAACATAATTTTGGAAGTTTTAGCAACAGCAATCAAAGAAGAAGAAGAAGAAATAAAATGAATCCAAATCAGAAAAGAAGTAAAACTCAGTGTTTGCAGGTGACATTAAACTATACATAGAGAATCCTAAAGATGCTACCAGAAAACTACTAGAGCTAATCAATGAATTTGGTAAAGTAGCAGGATATAAAATTAATGCACAAAATTCTCTTGCATTCCTATACACAAATGATGAAAAATCTGAAAGAAATTAAGGAAATACTCCCATTTACCACTGAAATAAAAAGAATAAAATACCTAGGAATAAACCTATCTAAGGAGACAAAAGACTTGTATGCAGAAAACTATAAGACACTGATGAAAGAAAGTAAAGATGATACAAACAGATGAAGAGATATACCATGTTCTTGGATTGGAAGAATCAACATTGTGAAAATGACTGTACTACCTGAAGCAATCTACAGATTCAGTGCAATCCCTATCAAACTACCAATGGCGTTTTTCACAGAACTAGAACAAAATATTTCACAATTTGTGTGGAAACACAAAAGACCCCGAATAGCCAAAGCAATCTTGAGAAAGAAAAACAGAGCTGGAGGAATCAGGCTCCTGGACTTCAGATTATACTACAAAGCTACAGTAATCAAGACAGTATGGTACTGGCACAAAAACAAAAATACAGATCAATGGAACAGGACAGAAAGCCCAGAGACAACCCATGCACAGTGGTCACCTTATCTTTGTAAAAGGAGGCAAGAATATATAATGGAGAAAAGACAGCCTCTTCAATAAGTCGTGCTGGGAAAACTGGACAGCTACATGTGAAAGAATGAAATTAGAACACTCCCTAACACCATACACAAAAATAAACTCAAAATGGTTTAAAGACCTAAATGTAAGATCAACACTATAAAACTCCTAGAGGAAAACATAGGCAGAACACTCTATAACATAAATCACAGCAAGATCCTTTTTGACCCACCTCCTAGAGAAATGGAAATAAAAACAAAAATAAACAAATGGGACCTAATGAAACTTAAAAGCTTTTGCACAGCAAAGGAAACCATAAAGAATACGAAAAGACAACCCTCAGAATGGGAGAAATTATTTGCAAACGAAGCAACTGACAAAGGATTAATCTCCAAAATATACAAGCAGCTCATGCAGCTTGATATCAAAAACAACCAAACAACCCAATCCAAAAATGGGCAGAAGACCTAAATAGACATTTCTCCAAAGAAGATATACAGATTGCTAACAAACACATGAAAGAATGCTCAACATCACCAATCATTAGAGAAATGTAAATCAAAACTACAGTGAGGTATCACCTCACACCAGTCAGAATGGCCATCATCAAAAAAATCTACAGACAATAAATGCTGGAGAGGGTGTGGAGAAAAGGGAACCCTATTACCCTCTTGATGGGAATGTAAATTGATACAGCCACTATGGAGAACGGTATGGAGGTTCCTTAAAAAACAAAAAATAGCACTACCATATGACTCAGCACTGCCACTACTGGTCATATACCCTGAGAATACCATAATTCTAAAAGAGTCATGTACCACAGTGTTCATTGCAGCACTATTTACAATTGCCAGGATACAGAAGCAACATAAGTGTCCATCAACAGATGAATGGATAAAGAAGATATGATATATATACAATGGAATATTACTCAGCCATAAAGAGAAACAAATTTGAGTTATTTGTAGTGAGGTGGATGGACCTAGCGTCTGTCAAACAAAGTGAAGTAAGTCAGAAATAGAAAAACAAATACTGTGTGCTAACATATATATATATGGAATCAAAAAAAAAAAAAGGTTCTGAAGAACCTAGGGGCAGGACAGGAATAAAGACACAGACGTAGAGAATGCGCTTGAAGACACAGGGAGGGGGAATGGTAAACTGGGATGAAGTGAGAGTAGCATTGACATATATACACTACCAAATGTAAAATAGAGAGCTAGTGGGAAGAAGCTGCATCGCATGAGGAGATCGCCTCAGTGCTTTTTGATCACCTAGAGGGGTGGGATAGGGAGGGTAGGAGGGAGACGCAAGAAGGAAGGCATATGGGGATATATGTATACATATAGTTGATTCACTTTGTTATATAGCAGAAACTAATACAACATTATAAAGCAGTTATACTCCAATAAAGGTGTTAAAAAAAGTAAATAAGAAATTTAAAAAACATGAAGAGCTGTCTGCTACTTCAAACATGAAAGCAACAATGCAAAAACCCAAGGAACATGAAAAATAAAGGAAATATGTCATCCTCAAAAGATATCAATAATTCTCCAACAACTGAGCTCAAAGGTGTGGAACAGCATGATCTAGCTGATAAAGAATTCAAAATAGCTATTTTGAAGAAACTCAGTGAGCTAAAAGAAAACTCAGTAAGACAATTCAATGAAATCTTAAAATATATATATATATGATCAAACAGGTGTTTTTCAAAGAGATAGAAACCCATAAAAAAGAAACAATGGGGCTGAATAATTCAAGAAATGAGATGAAGAATGCAATTGAGAGCATGTGTAGTGGAGCAGATGGAAGACAGAAAAAGTAGCTTAGAGTTTGAAATAACACAGAGGAAAACAAAGAAAAAAAGAATTTTAAGGGTGAAGAAAGATTGCACCATCAGTGGGAATCCATCCAAAGGACAAATATTAAAATAACCAGGGTCCCAGAAGAAAAGAGAGATAAGGGGAAGAAGGTTTATTTAAAGAAATAATAGCTGAGAACTTCCCAAACCTGGGGAAAGACTTGTATATCCAAGTTCACGAAGCTAATAGATCACTCTGAATTCTTAGTGCCAGAAGACCTTCTCCAAGACACATTATAATAAAACTGTGAAAAATCAAAGATAAAGAAAGAATCTTAAATGTAGCCGGGGAAAAAAAAAGAGTGTAACCTACAAAGGAACCCCCAATAGGCTATCCGCAGATTTCTCGGCAGAAACTCTATAGGCCAGGAGAGAGTGGAATGATATATGCAAAGAGCTTAAAGGTAAAAATTGCCAACCAGAATACTCTATCCCCAAAGTTATCCTTCAGGTATAAAGAAGAAATACTTTCCCAGACAACCAAAGCCAGGGAAGTTCATCATCACTAGACCTGCCTTGCAAGAAATGCTAAAAGGAGTTCTCAAAGCTGAAATGAAAAGACAAAAATCAGTGACATGAAAACATGAAAGTATACAGCACACTGGTGTAGGTGAAAAAAATATGCAGTCAGACTTAGAAAACACTAATTCTATAATAGGATGGCAGGTTAACCACTTAATATAGCATAAAGGATAAAGAGTATTAAAATAACTGTAGTTACTATAATTTGTTAACGAATGTACAATGTAAAGTAGGTAAATTGTGACATCAAAAATATAAAAGGGAGGGGCTTCCCTGGTGGCACAGTGGTTGAGAGTCCACCTGCTGATGCAGGGGACACGGGTTCGTGCCCCGGTCCGGGAAGATCCCACATGCCGCGAAGTGGCTGGGCCCGTGAGCCATGGCTGCTGAGCCTGTGCATCCAGAGCCTGTGCTCCACAACGGGAGAGGCCACAACAGTGAGAGGCCCACAAAGATAAGTTGCTATCAGCATAAAATGGACTGTTTTACCTATGAGATGTTTCACGAAATCCTCACAGTAATGACAAAGCAAAAATCTAGAGTGGATTCACAAAAGAAAAAGAGGGGAAACAGAGCATCCCACTATGGAAAATCAACAATTTACAAAGGTAAGTAGAAACAGAGGGAAAAAAGAATAGTGCAAATATAAAACAACGAGAAAGCAATCAATAAGATGGCATTACTAAGTCCTTTCATAGCAATAATTGCCTAAATATAAAATGACTGAATTCACCAATCAAAAGGCAAAGAGTGGCTAAATGGATAAAAAAGAAGACCCAACAATATGCTGTCTACAAGAGACTCACTGAAGCATTAAGGACATACATAGGCTCAATGTGAAGAGATGGAAAAAGATATTTCATGCAAGTGGAAACTAAAAGAGTATCAGACAAAATAGACTTTAGGTGACTATGTAACAAGAGACAAAGAAGGTCATTATATAATGATAAAGGGGTCAATTCATCAGAAAGATATAACAATTGTAAATATATACTCACCCAATATCAGAGCACCTAAATATATTAAGCAAATACTAAGAGATCTGAAGGCAGAAATAAATAATACAATAATAGTAGGGGACTTCAATAACTCACTTTCAGCAATAGATCGATTATCTAGACAAAATCAACAAGGTGACAATGGATTTGAACCATATGTTAGACCAAATGCACCTAACAGATATCTTTAGAACATTCCATCCAGCATCAGTATTCACACATTCTTCTCAAATGCACACAGAACTTTCTCCAGGACACATCATATTATAGGACAGAAAACAAGTCTCAGGAAATTTAAGAAGAGGAAAATCATACTAAGTATCTTTTCTGACCACAATGGTAAGAAACTAGAAATCAATACAAGAGGTAGCTGGAGAATCTGCAAATGCGTGGATACTAAAGAACACGCTCCTGAACAACCAGTGGGTCAAAGAAGACATCAAAAGGGAAATAAAAAATATCTCGAAACAATTGAAAATGGAAACACAGCATACCAAAACCTATGAGATGCAGCAAAAGAAGTTCTGAAAAGGTTTATAGCAATAAATATATATATTAAAAAATGAGAAAGATCTCTAATAACAACCTAACTTTACATCTCAAGGAACTAGAAAAAGACCATATTAAGCCCAAAGTTAGCAGAAAGAAGAAAATAGCACGATCAGAGTGGAAATAAATGAAATAGAGAGCATAAAAACAATTTAAAAAGATGAAAGAAACTAAGAGCTAATTTTTCAGAAAGATAAACAAAATTGACATACTTTTAGTGAGTCTATGAAAAAAGAGAGAAGACTCAAAATCAGAAATGAAAAAGGAGATGTTACAACTAATATAACAGAAATGTATAGGATCACAAGAGACTACTATGAAGAATTATATGGCAAAAAGTTATATAACCTAGAAGAAATGAATAAATTCCTAGAAACATGTGGCCTACCAAGAATGAATCGTGAAGAAATAGAAAATCTGAACAGATGAGTAAAAAGATTGAATCAGTAATCAGAAACCTCTCCAACACAGAAAACACCAGGACTAGATGCCATCACTGGCAAATTCTACCAAACATTTGAAGAATTAATGCCAGTCCTTCTCAAACTTTTCCAATAAATTGAAGAGGAAGGAACACTCCCAAAATTATTCTACAAAACCAGCATTACACTGATACCACAGCCAGATCAGGACACTACAAGAAAGAAAACTATAGACCAATATTCATGATGAATATAGATGCAAAAATTCTCAAAAAATATTGGGTTGACCAAAACTTTCCTTCGGTTTTTAAAGTAAAAATAAAAGACACATTTTTCATTTTCACCAAGAACTTCATTGAACAACATATTCACCATGTTGTCCCGCCACCTTCTGCCATTTTTCAGGCAGCTTCATAAGTCCATCTTCCCGAAACTTTTTATCTTTGTGAGCAAAGAACTGTTCCAGGTGCCTTTTACAGTCTTCCAGGGAATTGAAATTTTTTCCATTAAGAGAATTTTGTAAAGACCAAAATAAATGGAAATCCGAAAGTGCCATGTCTGGTGAATATGGCAGATGAATCAGAATTTCCCAGCCAAGCTGTAACAGTTTTTAACTGGTCATCAAAGAAACATGCGGTCTTGCGTGTCCTGATGGAAAATTGTGCATTTTCTGTTAACAAATTCTGGATGCTTTTCATCGAGTGCTGCTTTCAGTTGGTCTAATCGGAAGCAGTACTTGTTGGAATTAATCGTTTGGTTTTCTGGAAAAAGCTCATAATGGAGGATTCCCTTCCAATCCCACGATGTACACAACATCACCTTCCTTGGATGAAGACTGGCCTTTGGTGTGGTTGGTGGTGGTTCATTTTGCTTGCCCCACAATCTCTTCCATTCCACATTATTGTACAGTATCCACTTTTCATCTCATGTCACAATTTGTTTTTAAAACGGAACATTTTTTGTTACGTTTAAGTAGAGAATCGCATGCAGAAATACTGTCAAGGTTTTTTTCGCTTAACTTACGTGGAACCCAAACACCAAAGCGATTAACATAACCAAGCTGGTGCAAATGATTTTCGACGCTTGCTTTGGATATTTTGAGTACGTTGGCTATCTCCCACGTGGTATAACGTTGATTGTTCTCAGTTAATATCTCGATTTGATCGCTATCAACTTCGACTGGTTTACCTGACTGTGGATCATCACCCAGCGAGAAATCTCCAGCACAAAACTTCACAAACCACTTTTGACACGTTCAATCAGTCACAGCACCTTCTCCATACACTGCACAAATTTTTTTTTGCGTTTCAGTTGCATTTTTACCATTCTTGGAGTAATAAAGCATAATATGCTGAAAATGTTGCTTTTTTCTTCCATCTTCAACATTAAAATGGCTACACAAAAATTCATCAATTTTGATGTTTTTTTTTTTTTAATGCACGCTGATACAACAGCTGTCACAATACAGTCTAACAAAATTTTTTCAAATGGAGTTAAAGACAACTAAGTGCTACTGGAGCCATCTTATGGAAAAAAACAAAGGAACTTTTTGGCCAACCCAATATTAGCAACCCAAATTGAAGACCACATTAAAAAGATTATACACCATGACCAAGTGGGATTTATCCCTGGGATGCAAGGATGTTTCAACGTACACAAATCAATAAATGTGATACAACACAGTAATAGAATGAAAGATAAAAATTACAGTTAACTCAATAGATGCAGAAAAAGCATTTAACAAAATACAGCATCCTTTCATGATAAAAATCTACAACAGATTGGGTGTAGAAGGAACATGCCTCAACATAATAAAGGCCATATATGACAGACCCACAGCTAACATTATACTTGGTGAAAAATTGAAAGGTTTTCCTCTAAATCAAGAATAAGACAAGGGTGGCTTCACCACTCAGATTCAATGTAGTACTAGAGTTCCTAGCCAGAGCAATTAGGCAATACAAAGAAGCAAAAAGCATCCAATTCAGAAAGAAGAATTGTAATTATCCACAAATGATATGAGCTCATGTGTAGAAAATCCCAAAGACTCAACCAAAAATCCCTTGTCACTAATCAATGAATTCAGTAAAGTTGCAGGATATAAAATCAATATACAGAAATCAGTTGTATTTCTATACACTAACAATGAAACATCTGAAATTTTACAAAACCTATCCCATTCACAATAACATAAAAAAAAAAAAATACCTAGGAATAAAATTTAAGGAGGGAAATATCTATATAACAAAAACTACAAGACTTCGTTGAATGAAACCAAAGATGACAAACAAATAGAAAGACATCCTGTGCTCATGGATCAAAAGAATTAATATTATTAAAATGTCCATAATACCCAAAGCCATCTATATATTCAGTGCAATCCTTTTCAAAGTCCCAATGGCATTTTTCACAGAAATGTGTTTTTTGTTTGTTTGGTTTGGTTTTTTTTGCGGTACGCAGGCCTCTCACTGTTGTGGCCTCTCCCGTTGCGGAGCACAGGCTCCGGATGTGCAGGCTCAGCGGCCATGGCTCACGGGCCCAGCCGCTCCGCGGCATGTGGGATCTTCCCAGACGGGGACACGAACCCGTGTCCCCCGCATCGGCAGGCGGACTCTCAACCACTGCGCCACCAGGGAAGCCCAGAAATGTTTTTTAAAAACTTTAAATTTGTATGGAACCACAAAAGACTCCAAATAGCCAAAGCAATCATGAGAAAGAACAAAGCCAGAGGCATCATGCTTCCTGATATCAAAGTACACTACAAAGCTCTAGTAATACTGGCATAAAAATAGACTGGAATGGAATACAGAGACCAGAATGCAACCCTCACATAAACAGAGAACTAATATTTGACAAGACTGCTAAGAACACCCAATGTGGAAAGTCTCTTTAACAAATGGTGTTGGGAAAACTGGATAACCACATGCAGAAGAATGAAATTGGACCCCTATCTTATACTAATCATGAAAACTAACTTGAAATGGATAGAAGACTTAAACATAAGACCTGATACTGTAAAACAACTAGATGAAAACCTAGAGTAAAAGCTCCTCAACGTTGGTCTTAGCAGTGATTTTTTGGATATGATGCCTAAAGCACAAACAACAAAAGCAAAAATTAACAAGTGTAACTACACCAATCTTAAAAGCTTCTGCACAGCAAAAGAAACAATCAGCAAAATCAAGAGAGAACCTATAGAATAGGAGAGAATACTTGCAAACCATCAACTGGAAGAGTTAAAATTAACGATATATAAAGAACTCATTAAATTCAATAACAAAACTCAAACAATCCAACTTTAAAAATGGGCAGAGTAACTAAATAGACATTCTTCCAAAGAAGGCATACAGATGGGCATCAGGTACGTGAAATGATGCTCAGCATCACTAATCATCAGGGAAATGCAAATCAAAATCATGAGATATCACCTCATACCATTCAGAAGACAAGAGATAACAAGTATTGGCAAGGATATGGAGAAAAGTGAACCCTTGTGCACTAGTTGATGGGAATGAAAATTAGTGAAACCACTATGGGAAACTGTACAAAGATTCCTCAAAAAATTAAATATAAAACTATCATATGATCCCACTTCTGGATATTTATTCGAAGGAAAAGAACTCACTGTCTTGGAAAGGTATGTCATCCCTATGTTCACTGCAGCATTATTTGCAATAGCCAAGACATAGAAACAACCTGAGTGTCCATCGATAAATGAATGGATAAAGATAATACGAGATAGATAGATAGATAGATCTCACATTACTAAAATGTAAATATTATTGTCTTGAAAAAGAAGGAAATCCTGCGATCTTTGATAATAAGGCTGGACCTTGAGGACATTATGCAAAGTGAGGTAAGTCAGTCAAAGAAGAACAAATACTGTTGATATAACTTATATGTGGAAATCTAAAAAAGCCATACTCTTAAAAACAGAGAGTAAAATGGTGGTTACCAGGGGCTGGGTTATGGAGGAATAGATGTTGTTTAAGGGTACAAACTTGCAACTAGTAGATAAATAAAACCTTGAGAACTAATGCACAGTCTAGTGATTATAGACAACAATACTGTATTATAGACATCAGCTTAACTAAGAGAGTAGATCTTAATTATTCCCACCACAAAAAAGAAATGATAATTACGAGATGTGGTAGAGATGTTAGCTAACACTACAATGGCAATCATGTTGCAATATATAAGTGTACTAAATCAACATGTGTACACCTTAAACTTACACATGTTGCATGTTGGTTATATCTAAATAATAAAACAAGAAAGTTCTCAAATCAACAAACTAATTGTACAACTCCAAGAACTAAAAATAAAAACAAACTAGGGAATTCCCTGGTTGCCTACTGGTTAGGATTCCAGGCTTTCAGTGCTGTGGCCTGGGTTCAATCCTTGGTCAGAGAACTGAGATCACGCAAGCCACACAGCACAGCAAAAGAAAAAAAAAAGAACAAACCAAATGCAAAGCTAGGAGAAAGAAAGAAATAATAAAGATTAGAGAAGAGGAAACGGAATTAACACAAAGCAATAGAGAAAACTAATAAAACCAAAAGGTGATTTTTGAAATGAGCAACATAATTGACAAACCACTAGCCAGATAGGCTAAGAAAAAAAAAGAGAAGACTCAAATTATTAAAATCAGAAATGAAAGTGGAGGGCTTCCCTGGTGGCGCAGTGGTTGGGAGTCCGCCTGCCGATGCAGGGGACACGGGTTCATGCCCCGGTCCGGGAAGATCCCACATGCCGCAGAGCCTGCGCGACCGGAGCCTGTTCTCCGCAACGGGAGAGGCCACAACAGTGAGAGGCCCGCGTACGTACCGCAAAAAAAAAAAAAAA
>NW_020174438.1:209375-254873 GCF_003031525.2 Neophocaena asiaeorientalis asiaeorientalis
CCTACCCAAAAAAAAAAAAAAAAAAAAAAGAAATGAAAGTGGAGACACTACTACCAATTTTACAGAAATGAAAAAGATTGTAAGAGGGTACTATGAACAATTGTATGCCAACAGATTGGATAACATAGATGAAATGGACAAATTCCTAGAAACACAAAATCTACAAAGACTAAATCACAAAGAAATAGGAAATCTTCACATTCCTATAACTACTAAGGTGATTGAATCTTTTTTAAATCTCTAAGAGATATTTGTACACCCATGTTCACAGCAGTATTACCCACAATCGCTAAAATAACTCATGTCCACTGACAGATGAATGGATAAACAAAATATGGTAAGAATTTCTTCACATGCAGAGAAATATTATTCAGCCTTAAAAAGGAAGGAAATTCTGACATATGCAACAATGGATGAACCTTGAGGACATTATGCTAAGTGAATAAGCCAGTCACAAAAAGATGAATACTGTATGATTCCACATATATGAGGTAATTAGAATAGTCAAATTCATAGAGACAAAAAGCAGAATGATGTCAGGAGCTAGGCATAAGGGGGAAGGGGAATTTAGTGTTTAATGGGTATAGAATTTGAGCTTTGCAAGATGAAAATAGTTATGGAGATGGATGGAGGTTAGGGTAGCACAAAATTATGAATGTATATAATACCACTGAATGGTACAACTAAAAATAGTTGATAGTAAATTTTATGTGTATTTGACCACAATTTTTTCTAAGCTTTTTAAATGGAAGGAATCACCAGTGTTAGGTATTAAAGATAAGTTAGCACTGACCTGAGACTTTCTTTGGTATAAAAAGAAGGATCAAAACCTTTAGAATGCAGAACAAACAAATACAAAAAGGTAATTCTTGATTTGGGCTCTTTTCTAGATCTTCATCTTAAGAGACTGGTTTAAGGCTTCTTTTCCTGTCCCTTACCCCTTTTTGATTCCAAACCTTCTCTCTGCTCAATCTCAGTGTACAATTTCCAAACTTCTTCTCACTGTGCAGTCTCAAACAGGCACACTTACCTCTAACAGCTTGTATAAGGAATCTGTGCATCATTCTCTTTTTTTGTAAAATATAGGTATTAAGTTAATTAGCATCCTCTAAGTACTGAGTGCTATGTGAGGCACTCTGAAGGCTATGAAGAAAAAATAAACAACCCCTGCCCTTAAGATTCTTAGAATATATGAGAGGAGACATAAATGTCCACCAACTATACTATCATATAATCAGAGCTATAATCATAATGTGGTTAAACCTTGCTGCTCTAAGTGTGGTCTTCAGTCTAGCAGCATTGGCATCATTAGAGTTTCCAGAATTGCAGAATCTCTGGCCCCAGCCTGCTCCAGGTTTGAGAATTCATGAGAATGATAACTTGGGCTCAAGTCCTTGGTTCCAGCTTCCTCTAACTTTGTGTTACTCCTGAGGCTGTGAATAAGAAATGCCATAGGTTTACAAGAGATAAGGATGTAAGTTGGGGGAGTTAGCAGCCTATTACCTCTCTTGTTTTTGCACAAGGCTAGCTTGATAGAGTGAGATGTCCAATAGGAGAAAGGAGCACTGAACTGTGAGCTCACAACATTTTTACCCTCAGCCACAACAGCAGATAGAAATCATTTATCTACTGTGTATGTCTATAATTTTACTATTTGGCAAGTCACATCACTCATGCCTAATGTCCAAACTTTGGGGCTTGCAACTCATGCCCTGGGATAATAGCCTCTTGTGATGTTTAGTTTTATGTGTCATCTGGGAAAGGATATAATGCACAGTTATTCAATCAAACATTAATTTAGGTTTTAGCTGGGAAGGTATATTTTATAGTTCTATAATAGGATGACTTTAAGCAAAGATTATTCTCAATAATGTGGGTCAGCCTCACCCAGTCACTTGAAGGCCTTAAAAGTAAACAGTGATATCTCCCTGAGGAAGAAGAAAGTCTTCCTCCAGACTGCAGCGCTGATGAGAGTAACATCACCAGGATGGCGACATAGGTCATTCCTGACTTCATTACCCCCACAAGAAGAAAAACTAACAACTATTTGTGAACAAAGACACCACTGAGAGAATCCTAGAACATGGGGGTGAGGCTGATGCACCCACACTGTGCCATGGAGACCAGGACACATGACATCAGAAGGGTAAGAGGAATGGCTACATGCCAACTGCATTACCCCTCCCCCAGGCTGGGGCAGCACCATGCTGAGAGGTCTCCCCTAAGCCTGAAGTTCCTCCAGTGGAAGAGAGAGCCCACGGTGGCCATCCAGATCTCCTGGCATGAGGGGTCCCTTCCTGGGAGCCCCTACTCTGGTCTTTCCCACAGGGATTATGGGGGAATCTGTGGGGCTTGATTACTGGGAATCTGATTGTGATGAAGAAGGGGGAAGTCCAGCTAGGGACTTCATAGTAAAGAAAATATGATTTCTTTAAAACCCCAACAATTAATACCTAGTCTTGGCTGCAGAAATGTGGTCTCACTCATAGCCAGTTCTCCCTGGGGAGTCAGCCCAAGTATGAATCTCTTGACCTCTTCTCTTCGCCAGATGAATCAAGAGAGAAGAGAATGTGAATTCTACTCACACTTGGAAAAATTTTCTAAGAGTCAAAGTGATCCAAAGATAGACTGAGCTACGTCAGGAGATAGTGACATCCAATTTTTGAAAATAAGCTAGTAGACCACTCAGGATGTTATAGAATAATTCAAGCTTGAGGGTTGTTCTACATGATCTTAATGGTTTCTTCCCACCATAAGAATCTTAGAGGCAGAAAGAATGATGTGAAAGAGTAGCTATAGGATGGAGAGCATTGAGAACTCAGAGAAAGAAATAGGCTGCTGGTAAAAAGCATTCAATAATGAGGAGGAACAGAAGGACTTAATTTTGTTCAGAGTGGGAGCAGCTTATGCCGTTGCACCTAATATGATCTGGGCTTGGGAACCAGGGGAAAGAAGTCTGACAATGCATCCTTTCTGGGACCTGTGACTCCCAACTTGACTCAGGTCTGCTCATCTTGAAAGTGCTTTCCAGATTTTGCGACTGAACCAAAGTTATCAGGGTTTGGATGGATATTAGTTATCTATTGCTGTGGGGCAAATCACCTAAAAACTTAGCAGCTCAGAAGAACAAATATCTATTATCTTACACAGTTTCTGAGGGCAGGTTATCTGGGAGAGGCTCAGCTGGGTGGTTCTAGGTCAGGGTCTCTCTTTAGCTATGCAGCCAGGGTCTCTCTTGAGGTTGCTGCCCAGCTGTCAGCTAGGTCTGCAGTCATCTCCAGCCTCAAATGGGGCTGAAGAATCCACTTATTTTACTTTTTCAATTTTTATTTTATACTGGAGTATAGTTTATTTACAGTGTTGTATTAGTTTCAGGGTTATAGCAAAGTGATTCAGTTATACCTATACATATATCTATTCTTTTTTCAGATTCTTTTCCCATTTAGGCTATTATAGAATCTTGAGTAGAGTTCTCTGTGCTATACAGTAGGTTCTTGTTGGTTATCTATTTTATATATAGTAGTGTGTATATGTTAATCCCAAACTCCTAATTTATCCCTCTCCCTTACCATTTTCCTTTGGTAACCGTAAGTTTGTTTTCTATGTCTGTGGGTCTATTTCTGTTTGTAAGTAAGGTCCTTTGTAACTTTTTATTTTAGATTCCATATATAAGCAATGTCATATGCTATTTGTCTTTCTCTGTCTGACTTCATTTAGTATGATAGGTCCATCCATGTTGCTGCAAATGGCATCATTTTATTATTTTTTATGGCTGAGTAATATTCCATTATATATGTACCACATCTTTTTCTTAATTAATTAATTTATTTTTAACATCTTTATTGGAGTATAATTGCTTTACAATGGTGTGTTAGTTTCTGCTTTATAACAAAGTGAATCAGTTATACATATACATATGTTCCCATATCTCTTCCCTCTTGCGTCTCCCTCCCTCCCACCCTCCCTATCCCACCCCTCTAGGTGGTCACAAAGCACCGAGCTGATCTCCCTGTGCTACGCGGCTGCTTCCCACTAGCTATCTATTCTACGTTTGGTAGTGTATATATGTTCACGACACTCTCTCACTTTGTCACAGCCTACCCTTCCCCCTCCCCACATCCTCAACTCCATTCTCTAGTAGGTCTGTGTCTCCATTCCCGTCTTACCCCTAGGTTCTTCATGACCTCTTTTTTTTTTCTTAGATTCCATATATATGTGTTAGGGTACGGTATTTGTTTTTCTCTTTCTGACTTACTTCACTCTGTATGACAGACTCTAGGTCCATCCACCTCACTACTAATAACTCAATTTCGTTTCTTTTTATGGCTGAGTAATATTCCATTGTGTATATGTACCACATCTTCTTTACCCATTCATCTGTTGATGGACATTTAGGTTGCTTCCTTGTCTTGGCTATTGTAAATAGTGCCACAGTGAACACTGTAGCGTGTATCTTTTCAAATTATGGTTTTAGAGAGTCCACTTCTAAATTCACTCATTTGATTGTTGACAGGACTTCATTCCTCATTGGCTATTGGCCAGAGACCTTCATTCCTAGACACATAGACCCCTCCATAGCCTGCTTGAATGGCCTCATGACATGGCATCTGGCAGCCCACAGAGGAACTAATCCAGAAGGGGAAATGTGAGCAGGTGAGTGAAACAGTACCCGTAAAGGAAACAGGACTATTACCTAGAATATAAAAGATTTCCTACAACTGAGTAAAAAGAACAAAAGCTGCCCAAGAAAATATGGGCAAAGTATTTGAACGAAAATTACACAAAAGAAGATAAACAAATGACCAATAAACACATGAGAAGATATTTAATTTTCACTAGTCATTAGGGAAATAAAAAGTAAAACCTACAATGAGATACTATTCCAGAGTCATAAGAATGGTTAAAATTAAAAGACTAAAAATACCAAGCATTGTCAAGGATATGCTGAGCAAGCTGAATGATCATACATTATGATCAAGTAACTTATACCTTATGTAAGTTGATTTTAAAAATAAGAAAAAAGTTCAAAATGTGTAAACTAACAATTTTTAGAATTGCGAGGGATAGGTCACAGAGATAGAATAATACTTGGAAACTTTATTGCCCTCTGCCCAGACAAAAAAAAAATATACAAATAACATAATCACTTTAATTACATATAAACAAAGATATATGTGTAGATAGTTACAGCTACCAAATTTTATACGTGAGGGAAAATACTTCATTTTCTGATATCTTTTAATCATTTATGGGAAAGGATCATATAATAAACCTCATAGAAAATCTCAATTAATTTCCCAAGTCAAAAATTAATAGATATTACTTTCTCAAACCTCAGTGCAAAACCTGGAACTGAATAAGTGAAGTATAGTTTTAAAAGTTATTTTAAATTTTAAAATACTCTTCTATATAACTTTTGAGTCAGTGAAAATCAAAACAAAAAGTATAGACTATTTTAAATATGAGATCTTTACATATCAACATGTCAATGGTTAAAGATGAACTCAGAGAACAAAATCAGAGCATTACATAGTTTCATAATTTACTTATTAACTCAATAAATATTTATTGAGGGCCTATCATGTTCTATGGAATTTTCTAAGTTCCAGGGATATAGTCAAGGATACATGTAACTTACCTCATAGAGTTACATGCTGGTGGAAGGACATAGACAAAAAAAGAAAAAATAATAAATATATAATATTTTAGATAGTGGTAAGTTCTACGAATAAAAAATTAAACTGAATAATCAGGTGATAGAGAGTAATCTGAGAAGGAATGTACTTTTGTATATGGTGGTCAGGAAAGTCTTCTCTGAGATGATTCATCAGAGTTCTAAAGAAAGGGAGGGAATCAGGCATGCAGACTTTTGGGGAACAGCATTTTAAGCAAAAAAATAAATAAAAATAAGTAAATGCAAAGACCCTGAGGAAGCTGGGAGTGAAACAAGCGATGGGTTATTTTGCAAGAGAGCAGAGACATGATATGGCTAAGATCATGTAATACCTCAGACACAGAAGGAACCAGAGAGTTGACTACAGACACAAAAGAGAAGAAGACTTAACTCCACTCATTCAAAAAATATTTATTGAGTACTGCCTCATGCCAGGCATACTCTTTAGTGTGTAGGGGATTCAGCAATTAACAAAAGAGCCATATTCCTGCCCATATGGAACTTACACTGTTTACAGGATGAGATACACATAACAAATTAAATAAAATATATATTATGATAGTAGCTGATAAGTGATAAAGAGGTGAAAAGAAAAAAACAACAAGGGACTTCCTTGGTGGTCCAGTGGTTAACACTCCATGTTGCCACTGCAGGGGGTGTGGGTGACTCAATCCCTGGTCAGGGAACTAAGATCCTGTGTGCCATGGGGCATGGCCAAAAGAAAAAAAAAAGGAAAGAAAAGGTTAGATTGGGTTGGCAGGGTGAGGTACAATTTTAGAAAGGATAGCCAGGGTAGGTAACATTTGAATAAAGATCTGGAGGGGGAATTCCCTGGTTGTCCAGTGGTTAGGGCTCCACGCCTCCATTGTAGGGGGCACGGGTTCAAGCCCCGGTCTAGAAACTGAGATCCCACATGCCACGTGGTACATGCCGCTTGGCAGGGCCAAAAAAAAAAAAAGATCTGGAGAACATGGGGCCATAGGATAACAATTCTGCAGAGTGATACCAATAACCCTGAGCTAGATGAGGCAGGGAGCCTCACCTGGAGCCCTCTGTCTTCTGCTTCTTATCGAGTTCAAGGGCCTTCCTGTCCTCACAGTCATACGCCATTGCAGCCAGTAGGAGCTGGAACTCTTCCCCAATATATGTAGCAGGCACAAACAACTATCAAAGGCTGACCTAGGGAGGGAAAACAAGTCCAACACCAGTTCTGAGCCCCTACCTAACCCCTTCCCAGGATAAGCAGCCAGGTTTCCTGGTTTCTGCAACTTCTCTGAGGATGTGGCCGACGCAGCTCTCAATGGACAGGGCATAGGCCAGTGTCCATCCAAAACTGCTGCTTCACCAGGATTTAGGCTCTGGTGAGACCTAAAAGAAGTGGTTTGCTCCAAGTGGATCATATAGGCTTGTGAAAGCTGATGGTTAGATTTTCAGGAATTTTATGAGCTTAGTGTTAAATACAGCCATTATTAAAAATTAAGTGATAATGATAGTTTGAATCTGAAAATCATTTCACTTTAATGTAATTTGAATGAGGGTGAGAAATTAGATGTATAGGTAACATATCAGATTTAATAACAAATTTATTGACAAAGTACTTAGCAGATAGGATGCAATCTATTTCACAAATTGTGATTAAATTAGTAAATAGGTTTGCTAAAGATACAAATATTTGGTAAAAAGCAATGTTATATGAAATTTACAATAATGAGTACTGTATATCTTATGTGTGTTTGTACACTGTGTGCTACACATCTTTGTCTCATAAACAGTTTATGATAAACTTATATATACGTTTACATTCATACATTACCACCACCACCCCCCACCCACAACCCCACCAAGAGCCAGATTCAGCACAGCACAACTGAGAACAGAATTTTATGATCCAGGGACAGAGGGAGGTGGGAGCGTTCCTGGCAGGGATGTCTCACCTGAATGGCACTGAGTGGACCACGCCTGCCTGGTACAAGACCAGGATGCTGAGGACCAGGAAGGGGGGGAACTTCCAGAAGACCATGACGACTCTCTGCAAGGGAAGAATAACATCAGCACCTGCAGAATAACAACTTCCATGAGCCCACAGACCCAGGCTCTGCTCCTGCCTATGCCTCTAACTCCCTTGCCTTCTGGTTTCATGCTAGTCATGTGACTCCAATTCATCATCATTTCCTCCTCTACCAAGTGGACTGCTGGAAGATCCAGTAAGGCTGCAGCATGCTTGATTTAGCAAAGAAACCTAGTGGGACAACTGGGTGAGGAGGTCTTAGTCTATAGCCCCCGCCCCATCACTCCACTCACTCTCACATACAACCTGTTGGCCAGGACTCCTGGAGGACAGAGTCCGAGTACCTGTCACCACAGCTTTTCCCACTGTGCAACCCAGAGCCGTCCTCCTGGTGCCGGGCTTTTGCACATACATGGAGGGGGGAGGGGATTACCGAGGACAAATTTCTGCAGTTGGAATCCCTGAGAAACTGAAGAACCACATTCTGCTGCTCAGCTGCTCCACACTTTGGTAAAGAGTGCCCTGTAAGAATCAAGCTGGAAGGGTCTCAAATTGGAACCCAGGACTTAAACTGGGAAAAAAGTTCCCAGAACCCGCAACGGGGGCTTGCGTTTAAAGGCTGCCTGCCCCTCAGTCACTGCACCTATTTGCCTCCCGCTTGCGCTGGCCCAGGTTCTGAAGCATTTCCCGCGGTCCGCTAGGCACAAGACGTGATCCGTGAGAGCACCATCTGCACAAAACTGTTCCTGCGTCCAGATCTGCTTGCAGTGCCAGGGGAGCTCCAGCATCCCAAACTGACCTAAGCACATGTGCTTCGGGAAAGGAAGCTGGAGCCCGCCTCAGCGCGGGGAGAGTGAAGCAGGGAGTGCGTGAACTGAGACCATCCCGTGTTACCTGTGGAAGACGCCTGGGATGCATTGCAGAGTAATGCAGGTTGTGTGAAATGACCTAGACAGAAGTGGACAGAGCCTTTGAGACTGGAAGAGATCAGCTAAGAAAAAGTAATGGAGAGAGAGAAGGAAGAGAGGGGAGAGAGAGAAAAACAGAATCCCAGCTAAGCAGGAATCTCTGGGCTTACCTGGCAGCAGGAACCAGGTGGCTTGGAGCAGAGGAGGGAGCAGGGGCAGTAGCTTTGGCTTCAGGCGATGGCACGGTGGCAGAAGTGGCAGTGACACTCGAGCTGGGCAGTGCGTCTGATGCCTCCCAACACCAGCAGCTGCTCTTATTCCCACTGCTCTGGGTCTGGGGTGGTCCAGGAGCTCTGGGCAACCAATGAGGGGAAGGATCTGAGCCCCAGAAGGATTGTGTCATCACTTGCGTCCAGAACCTGGAGCATCCAGAAGGACCACCCCACTTGTATTTGCATTGAGGTCATTGACGGCGGGGGCGGGAGGGGGACGTGGGGGGGTTGGTGAGGACCAACGAAAAACACAGGAAAAGTGAGTAGGAATTTGAGGACAGTTTGACGTCATGGTTAACTTCACCTGTTCGGTTTCGTGGGTTTTGAACACGCACGTGTCCCACTCCATCCCCAGCTGTGCGATCTTGTCGGGCAGAGTCCAGCATTACAAGGAACCCTAGGTCTCCCCTAGGTCTGACCGCAGACCTCCGTGCGAGTGCAGCTTCGAGGGTTAATGCATAACAGAGTTGATGATTCTGTGCCCAAGCAGGGGGTCTGATTGAGGCAGCTGGAATCACGCACAGGAGGGCAGGGCTTGTGGGTATCAGACACAGAGGATCAAAAACTTTGTCACACTGGAACTCTGTTGCAGCTGTTCCTTTCCCAGGTGGAAACATCGTGGGCTAGTAACTTCTAGTGCCTCAGTATACTTATCTATGAAATGGGGATCATATTGTCATCTTGAAGGAATGTTATCATTACTAAGTGTGTACCTGTTATCTGCCCAGGTAGGGATCCAGAAGTGCTTACCAGGGAAGTTCATAGGGGATTCTGTGGGATCGCAATCCATCTTCCCAAACAGCACCCTGTGCAGATGCCTGGAGTCATGCTGGTTGGTCCATGACGTGGGTTAAGGAGGGGCTGGATGCCCTGCTGGGCCTGAGCACGGAAGTGCAAGGCTAAAAGCTTCCAAGGGGACCTCTAGGCCCACGCCTCCTCCCCCACCATTCATCACCTAAAGTTCAGCCTCCTTCTCGAACCATTTGCCCAGCTGCCCCTTGCTTCCGGCTGCTATTTGCCAAGACGTTCCAGTGACCTGTGATTCCAGCCCTGCACCCACGTCTACTGCAGTTCAGTCCTCTGCTAGAAAGCCTGCCAAGCTTGATGGTGCTGAAGAGTCCAGCGGAGTTCAATCCTCGCTCTCACTTCAGTCATACTCTACACACACACAAACTCAGTACTTTCTCCAAACGTGTGCCCACTCCCAAACCACAGGCACTCACAAAATGACACTGGCACTCAGTGGCATCCAGGTGATGCGCTCAGTCCCGCCCTAAGTATGCACAGAGCGGCATGATTAGGACCTGCATCCTCGAAACCTGCACCGACTCTCAGTAAGTGTGCTCTGTAAAGCCCAATTACCCAGAAACCTCGAACCTCCTACACCCTGCCCAGCACGTTTCTGGATTACTCTGTCGGAGCTCCTGCTCTAAGCCTTCCAGGAAGGTCTGAGGTGCTGACTTGCTGTCCTCAGCAGATAGAATGCAGAAAACGAAGCTTCTCACTGTCCGCAGTATCGCTGGGTCTAAGCACATAGCGCAAGATCCAAGCAGCCTGTACAGACCCTCCAGCGCGGCAAGCACTGCGGCGGCATCGCGGGGCGGTGGAATAAAACACGGATCCCAGGTAGCTGGTTTTCTTAGGCGGAACCGAGACTAGCCGAAACGAGCCACGAGTGACCTGAGCCACAGGTCCACGCCCCAGACCTCAGTGTCAAGAAGCTTCAGTGTTTTGTTCGACACGGCAGCTGCCTCGCGGCACATCTCTTCCCCTTGCAGGTTGGTGGTCTCCGGGCTCAGGACACCTAACTTCCAAGATGCCCTTATTCCAATTTTCTGCTTCTTAACTGCAGCGGTGGCACTGATGCAAGCGAATAAAACCTTGGGGCAGGGGAACTGGCTATCTGAAACTGGCTCTCCTCAGGCAGGGCGGTGGGGGATCCGGGGAATGGAATAACCGGTTGGAAGCGCGCAAGTGCGGTTGGGCACGGAGCCGGGAAAGGTAAGACGTGCAAGGAAAGGATTCAGGATGGCGGATCGCGGGTTCAGTGCATCTTGGAGTCTCGAGGCAGAAATCGGGGGCTGAGACCCAGACCGTGGTTAGGGAACTCAGCAGCAAGACTAAATTGGCGAACGCGGCAAAGCAGATAGTGTGCGGCATGTAAATTGGGCTCTGCCACTTAAGACTGTTGTAGGCGAGGCTTTAAAACTCAGGTGCAAAACACTTTTGCTGACATGACTTCCAAGACCTGAGGTTTCTGACGTATCAATCTTCTGAAATCATTTGTAAGTACATGTGCCGGGGAATTGCCTTTTCCTATTGAGAGAACCATTGCTTTCACCAGTGCAATGGTGATGACAAAATGGTTAAGAAAGGACTACTTTAGAAGCCGAATTTGTAACCATGTCTCTTTGTGAGCTCAGAACTCTACCCCTGGCTGCCACATGTGCCTTCAACCTTCAAAGCCTACATTCAGTCCCCCTTCTGAAATCTTTGGTGGCTACAATGGGCTAGCGGTGTGAGGCAGGTTACAGGGTCTGTGCCCAGAAGGTGCTAACGTAGCCTCCAGCAATTTCAGCTTTTCTTGAAAAAGTCTCCCCAGATAGCGAGGGACTGACATGAACTCATCCCCGAAGTACTCTGAATTTCTAAGGATTCCTGGTGCTGAGCTGGGGGCAAGGTAAAAAAAAAAAATCTTTGGCACTTAGCAGCATGTGTTGCACACCAGGTGGCACTCACCCAATGTTTGTTAAATAATGGAAAATAATTTACTGTGGCAGATTTACCAGCCAGTCTACCGCTGTTACAAGACTCTTATCTAATCCTTCCAGCAGAGAATTTGGACCTAGCAAGGTAGTGCAGCTTTTCGATAGGATTTCAAAATGGTGAGCTCAAACATTTGAGACACTCCTCTCAATTTATTTGACATGCAGAGTTGGTTTCCCCATGGAAGTTTCCAGGAACAAGACAGAGAAAGGAAGGTTAACCCTAGGGTTCTTTCGGAAGTCTAAAGTCTCTTAGTATGAGACACAAAATCATTCCCCTCAGAGCCCATCCTTGAGTTACCAAGTGAACTCAAAGTTTAGACCTTACCATGTGCACATTGCTTATGTTGCATCCAGCCCTACCTGAGACTTCTTTTAACTGAAGCACTAAATAGAAATCGATCTTGAGAAAGTTAGCAAGGAAAATACTGATTTAAAAATAGTTACCTAATTATTTGGCATTTCATTTTTCAGTCTTATTTCATAACTTTTAAACCTGGAAATCAGGTTTAAAAGTTTAAAAGGTTTAAAGGATGGGCTTCCCTGGTGGCGCAGTGGTTGAGAGTCTGCCTGCCGATGGAGGGGACACGGGTTCGTGTCCCGGTCCGGGAAGATCCCACATGCCGCGGAGCAGCTGGGCCTGTGAGCCATGGCCGCTGAGCCTGTGCGTCCGGAGCCTGTGCCCCGCAATGGGAGAGGCCACAACAGTGAGAGGCCTGTGTACCACAAAAAAAAAAAAAAAAAAAGTTTTAAAGGATGGAAATAATCTAGTTTGGAGAGAACATTTTTTACAACATTCTGATAAACTCTAATTGCAGTGGTTATCTCTATACTTTTAAATTAGATTCCTTGGGAGATTGGGATTGACATATATATACTAATAAGTATAAAATAGATAACTAATAAGAACCTGCTGTATAAAGAATAAATAAAATTTTTAAAAAGAAAAGAACTAAATAAATAAATTAGATTCCTGTGCTATTTTTCAAAACTTTTTTTCAATTAAATTATACTTGATTTACAATGTTGTGTTCGTTTCTGCAGGCAGCAGTGTGATTCAGTTATCTATATAAATATATATAAGTATATATGTATACATTTTTTTATTTTTTCATTATAGTTTATCTCAGGATTTTAAATATAGTTCTCTCTGCTATACAGTAGGACCTTGTTGTTTATCCATTCTATATATAATCCTTGCATGTGCTAACCCCAAATTCCTAGTCCATCCCTCCCCACCACCTTGGCAACCACAAGTCTGTTCCTTGTGTCTGTGAGTCTGTTTCTGTTTCATAGATAGGTTCACTTGTGTCATATTTTAGATTCCATGTATAAATGATATAATACGGTATTTGTTTCTCTTCTTGACTTCACTTAGTATGATAAACTCTAGGTTCATTCATGTTGCTATAAATGGCATTATTTCAGTTTGGTTTTTTTTTTTTTTTGGCTTAGTATCCTGTGCTTTTTTATGAAAAATTTTTAGAAAGATGATTAATCAGAGTGTACCAGAGACCCATATATGGTTGAAATTCTGATTTTTTTCCCAAACTTTTTCCAGTTTTATTGAAATATAACTAACATGCAGCACTGTATAAGTGTATGTGCCCAGCATAATGATTTGACTTACATATCATAAAATGATTATCACAATGTTTAGTGAATGTCTATCACCTCGTACAGATGGTTGAGAATTCTGTTAAGTTTCCATGCATTTAAAAGACTTATACTTTTAATTCTATACAATTTGTGTATGAAATAGACTCAACAACAACAAAATCACAACAGTAACAACCTCAGCAGTAGTAGCAACAACAGCTACAATAATTAATTCTCCTCAGACTAGGGGAAGTTCAGACCCATCCAATTAACAGGAGAATTTCAAATGAAAATTCATTGGACTGGGTTCTGCATGTAAGGAACTTGGAAGTCACCACTTTGTCATAACAAGTAAAAAGCTGAAGAGACTGGAAAATAAACAACTTGTCTAGGATCCTTAAGAGAGGGAACAGAAAGCAAACCTTTGCCCCCAAGACTGGGGAGACAGGCAGTGGGTGATGGCTTACTGAAGCAGAGATCTCAAGGGGAAACCTCAGTGGGGAAAAGTGCTGGAGCCAGTGCTATGGTAGGAAAACCTGAACTGTAATTGAAGAACTGCTGGAGACACAGCGTGGACAACCCTGAGAGTTAAGAACTCCGGGGGCACCCAGTCATAAGGGGTCCCCTACAGTTGTGTGAATTTTAAGTCCTGGTGCTCAACAGCTTCTCACAGTACATAGGAGAGAAATATACCCTGGTGGGATTTGCCTCTACAAGCTGCACTTGGTTCTTACAATAGGTAACAGAGAAAAATCCCCTTGTGCATCCAGAGAGGGAGGGGAAAGGAACCATTTGGAAATACACCAAATCACCATGTTCCTAAGAAGGCCTGCCCTCAGGAGACACCACTTAACCAGAGCCTAACCTGAAGGCATATTATCTTGGTCAACTGACCAGGGGAAGGGAAATCCCCAGCTACAGGCAGCTCTAGCCTTCCAACTGCCATTAAGAGCCTAGAACCAGGGACACAACTTCAGTAGATTTTAAGTTAGACAAGGAAGCAGAAGGATATTCATGGCAGAATGAAGGAAGGGATATCATGTCTGTGGAATTTTCTTGTCTCGTCATTCTTGGAAAATGAGAGGGTCTGACTTTCCTACAGAGCTGAGTTGACTTGCCCTTGGGGTGCTCCTCCCAACCGCACAGGGACCTTCTTTGCGACAGGTACCAGGAGAGTTTCCTTCCCAAATCCAGAGGCCATTTCTAGGGTGATTTCAGCTGCCAGGAAAAATGCTGAGTGTGGTAAACCAGGGCCAGGTTAGTCACTTTGAGGGGTGGACAGGCTCAGCAGGTAACACCAAGGAACTACTCTGGGTGGGTTCCTCTGAGATGGCTCAAATTCTCCCTTGGTTCAGAGCCATCCAGAATGGTTCTCCTCTCCCTGAGTAAGAACAGTGATCCATGGAGAAGAGGGATAGAAACAGGAATCTTCTCACTGTATGAGGAAGTTCCTTACACAGACAGCTCCTTTATGGGCTCTGTTGGCGAACCATACCGTGCGCATGAGGGGACTTTCTCTATAACTGGAGTCTCCTGGGATTGGGAAGATTAAGGTATTAAACAACTGAATTTGAGTCCTGCCTTTGTGACTCACTTATGTCCTTGAGCAGATAAAAATCTCTCTGAGCCACAGTTTCTCAACTTGTAAAATGGGGAGTAACAATATTTTATGTTAAAATATTTTATGTTAAACACCAGATACGTTGCTTGGCATGAAGGAGGTACTTAAGAGTGGTGTCTATTATTATATAACAAAGCCTTTAGAAGAGACAAAGAAGGACACTACATAATAATCAAGGGATCGATCCAAGAAGAAGATATAACAATTGTAAATATTTATGCACCCAACATAGGAGTGCCTCAATACATAAGGCAAATACTAACAGCCATAAAAGGGGAAGTCGACAGTAACACATTCATAGTAGGGGACTTTAACACCCCACTTTCACCAATGGACAGATCATCCAAAATGAAAATAAATAAGGAAACACAAGCTTTAAATGATACATTAAACAACATGGACTTAATTGATATTTATAGGACATTCCATCCAAAAACAACAGAATACACATTTTTCTCAAGTGCCCATGGAACATTCTCCAGGAGAGATCATATTTTGGGTCACAAATCAAGCCTTGGTAAATTTAAGAAACTTGAAATTGTATCAAGTATCTTTTCCGACCACAACGCTATGAGACTAGATATCAATTACAGGAAAAGATCTGTAAAAAAATACAAACACATGGAGGCTAAACAATACACTACTTACTAACGAAGTGATCACTGAAGAAATCAAAGAGGAAATAAAAAAATACCTAGAAACAAATGACAATGGAGACACGATGACTCAAAATCTATGGGATGCAGCAAAAGCAGTTCTAAGAGGGAAGTTTATAGCAATACAATCCTACCTTATGAAACAGGAAACATCTCGAATAAGCAACCGAACCTTGCACCTAAAGCAATTAGAGAAAGAAGAAGAAAAACCCCCCAAAGTTAGCAGAAGGAAAGAAATCATAAAAATCAGATCAGAAATAAATGAAAAAGAAATGAAGGAAACGATAGCAAAGATCAATAAAACTAAAAGCTGGTTCTTTGAAAGGATAAACAAAATTGATAACCCATTAGCCAGACTCATCAAGAAAAAAAGGGAGAAGACTCAGATCAATAGAATTAGAAATGAAAAAGGAGAAGTAACAACTGACACTGCAGAAATACAAAACGCATAGCACAGGGAGTTCAGATCGGTGCTTTTTGACCGCCTTTAGGGGTGGGATAGGGAGGGTGGGAGGGAGGGAGATGCAAGTGGGAAGAGATATGGGAACATATGTATATATATAACTGATTCATTTTGTTGTGAAGCTGAAACTAACATACCATTGTAAAGCAATTATACTCCAATAAAGATGTTAAAATTTAAAAAAACTTTATCTGACTATATCAGCTCAATAAGATAAATTAAGTAAAATCAGTACACACTCCTCTACCTTCTTAAGAGGAAGGCAATCTGTAAATGTTTCATTCTCAAAATAAGTCCAAATTGCCAAAGCCACAGCAGAATGAATATGCCTTCCCCAAACCTCTTACATACCTGCCTGGCCGTGATGCAGGCTCATTGCCTAGCAGGGCTAATGACAATTTATAATGAATATTTGCCACACTGCCTGGCATGGAGCAGGCACTCAAGAGTGGTGGCTACTATCATCATTATAACAAAACTTTATCCCTGCTCCTTTAAGTGCCAAATCATATCAACTTGTATGGAAAACTAGTAAAATGCAGTGCATAATCCTCTACTTTCTTAGAATGAATAAACTGAATACAATTTAAATCCTTTTTGTGACCACCTAGAGGGGTGGGATAGGGAGGGTGGAGGGAGGCGCAAGAGGGAGGAGATATGGGGATATATGTATATGTAGAGCTGATTCACTTTGTTATATAGCAGAAACTAACACACCATCGTAAAGCAATTATATTCCAATAAAGATGTTAAATAAATCCTTTCTTGAGGATCTATTGACACTAACAAAAAATTATTATTTAGTGCGCTAGCATGAAGACAGTGCTGCTGACAGGGCTATAAGATATGTAGGGCCAATAGCCCCAAACTAGACATAATCAAACTGTCAGTTCTTTTTGATGTCTAATATCTATATAATTTTATGTTTATTCTCTTTCATTTCTTCCCATCAGGTTGTCAAGTATCCCTTCTTGCTGGTATCATTGTGACTGCATTTAGCAACAAGCTACCCATTGCATTTTCATTTGCTGTGTGGTAAAACTAACAACAAAGTAAAAGCAACAAAAGAAAAACTTAATATACACGTATGGAAACAAAGAGCCTATAGGGATTAAGTGAGACCTGGTAAATACTGGTCAAGCAATATAAAAAGGGTCTCTGTGGTCATCTGCTCAGTTAATCTGTACTCAAGAGAACAGAAATAAAGCTTGTCAGAATTATATGTAAACACAGAGCAAACAAGTCCTGCGTAAGCATTTAGGAGTGCTTTTCATCCTGTATAGGTCTTTTCACTTTGTATAACTGTAACTCTATACCCATTAAATTATAATTCCCCATTCTTAGCAACTACCATTCTACTTTCTGTCTCAAAAGGCAGAAAAGGAGTGGAAGATAAAAATAGCAACCAAGAACAATGCAACGAATAAGAAACAGTCACAAATGTAGTAAATATTTATCCAGCTATATCAATAAACACTTTGAATGTCAGTGGTCTGAATGCACCAATTAGCAGACAGAAACTGTCAGAGTGTATCAAAAATCGGGACCCAGCTGTATGTTGTCTGCAAGAAACTGACTTTAAATATAAAGACAGACACAGATTGAAAGTAAATGGGTAGAGAAAATATACCATGCTAACATAAGAAACATGAGTAGCTATGTTAATTTCAGACAGAGCAGACTTCAAGGAAAGGTATCAGGGATAAAGAAGGGCATTACATAATAATAAGGGGGTCATTCTCCAAGAAGACATAATACTCCTTAACATGTTTGCTAAAAAAAAGAGCAACAAAATATGCGAGGGGAAAACTGATAGAAATGCAAGGAGAAATTGATCAACCCACTACACAGCTGGAGACTTCAACACCCCTCTATCAGAAATGGACAGACACAGCAGGCAGAAAAATCAGTAAGACCCATTTATGATAAAAACCCTCCAGAAAGTAGGCATAGAGGGAACTTACCTCAACATAATAAAGGCCATGTATGACAAACCCACAGCCAACATCGTCCTCAATGGTGAAAAACTGAAACCATTTCCACTAAGATCAGGAAGAAGGCAAGGTTGCCCACTCTCACCACTCTTATTCAACATAGTTTTGGAAGTCTCAGCCACGGCAATCAGAAGAAAAAGAAATAAAAGGAATCCAAATCGGAAAAGAAGAAGTAAAGCTGCCACTGTTTGCAAATGACATGATACTATACATAGAGAATCCTAAAGATGCTACCAGAAAACTACTAGAGCTAATCAATTGAATTTGGTAAAGTAGCAGGATACAAAATAAATGCACAGAAATCCCTTGCATTCCTATACACTAATGATGAAAAATCTGAAAGTGAAATTAAGAAAACACTCCCATTTACCACTGCAACAAAAATAATAAAATACCTAGGAATAAACCTACCTAAGGAGAAAAAAGACCTGTATGCAGAAAATTATAAGACACTGATGAAAGAAAGATGATACAAATAGAGAGATATACCATGTTCTTGGATTGGAAGAATCAATATTGTGAAAATGACTATATACCTAAAGCAATCTACAGATTCAATGCAATTCCTATCAAATTACCAATGGCATTTTTCACAGAACTAGAACAAAAAATTTCACAATTTGTATGGAAACACAAAATACCCCAAATAGCCAAAGCAATCTTGAGAAAGAAAAACGGAGCTGGAGGAATCAGGCTCTCAGTCTTCAGACTATACTACAAAGCTACAGTAATCAAGTCAATTTGGTATGGGTGGGAGGGAGGGAGACGCAAGAGGGAAGAGATATGGGGACATACGTATATGTATAACTGATTCACTTTGTTGTAAAGCAGAAACTAACACACCATGGTAAAGCAATTATACCCCAATAAAGATGTTTTTAAAAAAAAGACAATATGGTACTAGCAGAAAAACAGAAATATATATCAATGGAACAGGATAGAAAGCCCAGAGGTAAGCCCATGCACGTATGGTCACCTTATCTTTGATAAAGGAGGCAAGAATATACAATGGGGAAAAGACAGCCTCTTCAACAAGTGGTGCTGGGAAAACTGGACAGCTACATGTAAAAGAATGAAATTAGAAAACTCCCTAACACCCTAAACAAAAATAACTCAAAATGGATTAAAGAATTAAATGTAAGGCCAGTCACTATAAAACTCTTAGAGGAAAACAGGCAGAACTCTTGCAGAACACAGTAAGATCCTTTTTGACCCACCTCCTAGAGAAATGGAAATAACAACAAAAATAAACAAATGGAACCTAATGAAACTTAAAAGCTTTTGCACAGCAAAGGAAAGCATAAACAAGACGAAAAGACAACCCTCAGAATGGGAGAAAATATTTGCAAATGAAGCAACTGACAAAGGATTAATCTCCAAAATTTACAAGCAGCTCATGCAGCTCAAGATCCAAAAAGTAAACAACCTAATCCAAAAATAGGCAGAAGACTTGAATAGGCAGTTCTCCAAAGAAGATATACAGATTGCCAACAAATACATGACAGAATGCTCAACATCATTAATCATTAGAGAAATGCAAATCAAAGCTACAATGAGATATCTTCTCACACTGGTCGGAATCGCCATCATCAAAAAATCTACAAACATAGATGCTGGAGAGGGTGTGGAGAAAAGGGAACCCTCTTGCACTATTGGTGGGAATGTAAATTGATACAGCCACTATGGAGAACAGTATGGAGGTTCCTTAAAAAAAAAAATTAAATTAATTTTTTTAAAAGATGTTAAAAATAATCTAATTAAAAAAAAGAAAAATCAGTAAGGACATAGTTGAACTAGGCAACAACATCAATCAACTGTATATAATCAATATCTATAGATTACTTTCACAGTAGCAGAACACACAGTTTTTTCCAGCTCACATGGAATGTTCACCAAGATAGATCACATTCTGGGCCACACAACAAACCTTAACAAATTTAAGAGAAAAGAAATCATACAATCTTTGCTCTCAGACCACAGTGGAATTAAACTAATAATCATTAACAGAAAGCTACTGGTAACAAATGTACCACTCAGGTGGGGGATGTTAATAATGGGGGAGACTGTGCATGTGTGGGCACAGGAGGTATGTGGGAAATCTCTGTACCTTCCTCCCAATTTTGCTGTGAATCTAAGACTGCACTAAAAACATAAAGTGATTTTTTAAAAATTGTTTGTACTGTGTAAAGAAGGGGAGAAGCCCAAGCTTTCCATCAGTGATCTATGCAGGTGGATCTATGCAACACTGGAGGAGAGGAACATCAATGTTTAATTATGCTGGAGATAAAATTATCTGAAAAATGTTGCATGTACTGTGAGTATGAAAATTATATAAAAATCATATTGCAATAGAACAAAGCAAAAAGTTATTAATATTAAAACTACGAACAATTGAGATCCAGCTGTGTGTCAAGCACTATGTGTATGTTCTCTCTTATACTCTCAACACTTTAATAAGATGGATATCATTATCTTTGTTTTATAGGTGAGGAAATAACAAGAGAATTTGGCTTGAATTGATTGTATTTCCAAGGTGTCATTGAGGCTCTGAGATGCTGGAACATGGTTAATCTGCTGTAACATCAGGTAAGAGGTCTGGTCCTCCAGCCATGACATTGAGTCAGAGGAGGACACAGGCGTGTCTTCCTGCTTCAGGGCTAATGTGATTTGTAGTACCAGGCATGAATTATTTACAGTTCCTGTACCAACATTTGGGAGATTGACAACTTTGCAGCAGGAAAATGTCAGTGCTGCCTCTTAAGTAAATTGCTAAACATTAAAACCAAATCAGACCCATAACAAAATTCATAAAATAACAATTTTAAATGCCTCAAAGTTCAAAGAAACAAAATTCTAATAACTTCTTAGAATTAATTCTAATAACTTCTTAAGTTGGTATTATGCATTGTTTCACCTTGTCTGAAATTGTGGTTGTTTCAGTAGTGTTTTGTTTTGCCAGTGGATGCAGTGGAGGAAAGAGGAAGGGGGAGAGTGCTGGGATTCAGGAGATAAGGTTCTAATTCCTACCTGTAACCCTAAATGATGTGACTTTGAAAATATCGTTTGGACCTCTATTTCCACATTTGTCAAACAAATCTCTTGGATTGAGAGGTTTTGAAGTTTCTTTCTAATTCTGACATTCTACAAACTTGCTGTAAACTTCATGCTATCTTTAACAGTATCTTTATTTAACACCAAGATACTCACTATTTGTCTTCCTCCATTTGCCCTGGAAGGTACCATTGTCTACTGAAAGAACAGCTGAAGGGGTCAACATGAAGGAGTAAGGAAAGTCATTCTATTTAAGTGATGCAGTTAGAAAAGGCTTCTCCCACCACCAGCTGCTCAATATGAGGAGGGGAGGATTTTCAAAATAGATAGGAGGAAGAGGGGGACAGATACCTTGCCCTTGTATCTCTGACACTAAAGGATGTTATAGTGCCCTCTGAGAGGGGAGAGAAAGCTTGCTGCCTGGACTGGCAGAACAGTATTTTTCTCTTTGTCATGAAAATGAATCTACAACTAACTCCTAGTCCTTGCATGGATGCCATGCTTTCTCCAAGTTGTCAGCACATGCTTTGTAATGGGTCTGCTTGGAGAGTTCACCTATAGCCTAAAGCATATATCTAATCGAGCCTGAAAAAGAAAGAAGAAATGAATAAGACCAATTTCCTAAGAATGATTATGGTCTCTTAGGGAGGTAAGAATCACACAAATGAAATAATTAACCAACAAGGACCCACTGTATAGCACAGGGAACTATCCTCAATATTTTGTAACAACCTATAAGGGAAAAATCTGAAAATATATATATATATATGTATAATTGAATCACTTTGCTGTACACCTGAAACTAACACAACATTGTAAATCAACTATACTTCAATTTTAAAATAAATAAATAAAAATAAAGAACAATAAAAGAGAATAAGCATTGTTTTCCTATTGCTGCCATAGCAAATTATCACTACTTTAGTGGCATAAAACAATACAAATTTATTAACTTACACTTCTGTAGCTAGAAGTCCCATGTCCAACATGGCTCTCACTGTTCTAAAATCTTGGCAGGTTTGTGTCCATTCTGGAAGTTCTAGAGGAGAATCCATGTCCTTCCCATTTCCTGTTTCTAGTGGCCACCCATGTTCCTTGGCTCATGGCCCCTTCCTCCATTTTCAGAACCAGTAATAGCGACTTGAGTCCTTCTCACATTACCTCACTCCAACCTCTGCTTCCCTCTTCTACTTGGAAGGAGCCTTTTGATTTTACTGGGCTCACCTGGATAATCCAGGATAGTCTCCCATCTGAAAGTCCTCAATTTAATCGCATCTTTAAAGTCTCTTTTGCTGTGTAAAGTAGCAAATTTGCATTTCCAAGGATTAGGATGCGGATGTCTGGGGGCAGGGGTCCTTATTGTACCTACCATAATAAGTAAATGTTGGGCTGACTGGCAAGGACAGTGAATGCTGGGGCTTGGAGAAAGAGGCTGCTGTGGGCTGGAGCACTGAGGAAGTCGCCCAGAGCAGGTGGGCCAGAGCCAGAAAGTGGCTAAATAGAGGGGAGGTAACAGAGTGCCTGAAAAGAGAGTGCATCCAGTGGGGTGTGGGGCAGGGGGTGAGGAGACCACTCTTTATATCATGTGCCATCCTCTGTCCCTCTTCTTGAGAATGGTGCCTCCCTGAATCTACAACCTGTATGGCTGGCTGCACTGAAATCTCAAGTATCAGATGTTCCTCCTCTAGCAACTTCCATTTTCCGTTCTTCAATATTCCTGTTCATATGTGCTACAGAGCAAGGGGGGCTATTGAGCGAACCGTTGTCACATTTGGTGAAACTCCAGTAGAGGTGGGAAACGGACTGCTTTGCATCACATAACTCCAGGCCTTGACAGGTTATTGGTTAGGATGCAGTTAAATCCTGAAGTTGGTGCTTGAACTTTGAGCCCCATCCCTTACATACTTCTACTAGATCCCTTTGACAATAACCAAACAACAAGGCTTTTAATTAAGTGAGGATTGTATTAAAGCCCACCTGAAAAAACCCACTTTATTTTTATAACCTGTATCCAGTATTTAATGATGCATGCAGGTTGGGCAGGCAATAGGGAATTGTTAACACATGGAAGATGCACGTGAGCCCCGGGACTTTTCACTGCTCTAAGTTGGAGAAACTTTCTAATGTGCCCGTGCTCCCAAGAGACATGTGATCATTATTTAGGCGTCAGGCTTCTGGAGCTTTGATGTATGATTCCCTGATCCCTCGGTGGGAATGCCAACTGCCATTAGAGCCTAGAACCAAGAACACAACATCAGTGGATTTTTAGGTTAGGCAAGGAATGAGAAAGGCACTTATGGCAGAAGGAAGGAATGGGATATCGTGTCCGTGGGGTTTTCCTGGCCTCTCATTCTTGGAAAATGAGAGGTCCTAGCTTATTTTCCTGTAGCATAGAGGTGACTTGACCTGGAAGGCTGCTTTTAATCTTTTTTAATCTCTTAATCATTTATGGGAAAGTATCATATAATAAACCTCATAGAAAAATCTCAATTAATTTCCCAAGTCAAAAATTAATAGATACTACTTTCTCAAACCTCAGTGCAAAACCTGGAACTGAATAAGTGAAGCATAGTTTTAAAAGTTATTCTAAATTTTAAAATACTCTTTTATACAACTTCTGAATCAAAGTGAAAATCAAAACAAAAGCTATAGACTATTTTAAATATGCAATCTTTATATCTTGTAAACATGTCAGTGGTTACAGATGAACTCAGAGAACGAAATCAGAGCATTACGTAGTTTCATAATTTACTTATTAACTCAACAAATATTTATTGAGTGCCTATCATGTTCTATGGAATTTTCTAAGTTCCAGGGATATAGTCAAGGATACATGTAACTTACCTCATAGAGTTACATGCTGGTGGAAGGACATAGACAAAAAAAGAAAAAATAATAAATATATAATATTTTAGATAGTAGTAAGTTCTATGAATAAAAAATTAAGCTGAATAATCAGATGATAGAGAGTAATCTAAGAAGGAATGTACTTTTGTATATGGTGGTCAGGAAAGTCTTCTCTGAGGTGGTTCGTCAGAGTTCCAAAGGAAGGGAGGGAATCAGGCATGCAGACTTTTAGGGAACAGCATTTTAAACAAAAAAATAATTAAAAATAAATAAGTGCAAAGACCCTGAGGAAGCTGGGAGTGAAACAAGCGATGGGTTATTTTGCAAGAGAGCAGAGACATGATATGACTCAGATCGTGTAGTACCTCAGACCCAGAGGGAACCAGAGAGTTGACTACAAACACAAAAGAGAAGAAGACTTGACTCCTCATTTAATAAATATTTACTGAATGCTGCCTTGTGCCAGGCATACTGTTCAGTGTTTAGGGGATTCAGCAATGAACAAAATAGCCATATTCCTATCTATGTGGAACTTAACATTGTTTACATAGGATGGGATACATATGATAAATTAACTAAAATATATGCTATGATAGTAGGTAGTAAGTAGCAAAGAGGTAAAAAGAAAAAAGCAAAGAAGGGTTAGGGTGGCTTGGCAGGTGAGGGACAGTATCAGAAAGGTTAGCCAGAGTAGGTGATATTTGAATAAATATCTGGAGGAGGTGGGGCCATGGGATAAGAGCATTCTGCAGAGAGGTACCAGCAGGTGCAAACACTTGAGGGGGTCGGTGCTGGTGGATACAGAATGAGGGGTAGTAAGAAGGCCAGTGTGAGGTGGTGAGAGGAGAGGAAGGGCAGATGAACTTGGACCTTGTAAGCTATTGCAATGCCCCAGGTGTTTACTCTGTGAGATGGGGACTCAGTGGAGTATTCTGTACCTAAGGGAGATATGGTCTGATCTACCTTTGCAACTAAAGTTGGGCTACTGTGTTGAATACAGACTGAATGGAAGCAAGGGTCATAATTCTGTGTGCTTCTGAGGAAATAATAAAGTCAGTGAGTAGAAGGGGATGACTTTTCCAATTAAAGAATCCCACTTAATTGACTGTCCACCAGTAAAACTGGCTGCCCAGTAACCTTGGAAGTTATAGTCAGCAGTTGGTCACCGGCATTTCCAACAGATGCCAGGGATGTTGATGCTGTGAAATTCCTATATCAAATAAGCCTTTACATCCTATGATATCCCAGATTCCTTCTAATACTAAGCATCTCCGATTCTACAGCATGTATCACCTCAATCTCCCCCAGTTAGAATATAAGCTCCATGAATGCAGGGGGTTTTGTCTGTTCTGTTCATTGCTCTAGTCCTGGAGCTCAAATAGGGTCAAGCATATAGCAGACACTCAATGATTATTTGTTAAATATAGGAATGTCTCTGTTAAACTTATTGCAGGACCTGAGCAATGCACTTTTCTTCTCTGCACAACAGAGAGTAAAAAGTTGGATTAGATGGCATCTGATTATCTTTCCAGGTCTGCCAGTGTGTGATCCCCTTTCAAACTGTGAGCCCTTGTTCTAAAGGGCTTTTCAGGCTATGGGGTGTATGAAGGGGTGCTGTTGGGAGGAAAGGCAGGGATGGGTAAGGGCAAACCTGAGTCAAGGAGAAGAGAACAGATAACTTCTGGGGCTGGGGACCAGGGCACTCTCTGAAAATAAATGTGAATATCTCTTTGAGATGCACAAGGTTCTAATTCCAGTAAAGGTGTTTCACTAGACACTGAGGATACAGAATACCGAGGATCTACCCCAAACATGGTATCATTGCCTCGTTTGAGCCAGCCTGGTCAACAAAATGTCACAGGTCCCTGAGGTTCTCATGGGATAAACAGCATAAATAGCAGCAACACTCCTTTTAACTGTATTGAAAATACATTTGTTATCTTGATGAAGTGCACAAATGAGAACATTTCTTTAAAGAGAGAGTTCCATTGAGGCTCAGCATTACTAGGCATCCCCAGGCACCCACAAGGCAGCGATTTCATGTGCCCCTGAGGTTTAGCAGAGCAGCCAACAGGTTGGCTGACAGGGCCCAGATTTTCTACCAGATAAGCCAGTGAGATATGCGTCATATTTATTGAATACAGAATCAAATATATTGATAAAAAAGATGAACACTGGGTAGCTGCAATGATTTTATTCTGCATTTAGTTTATTTCAAACAAAAAAAGTGTTTTCAATGTCAAGAAGCATGCATACATGGGTGTCTTCCAGGCTATTTTTTTTGTAAGTTGCTTTCATTGCAAACTAAAAGAAGTAGAGTTCAGCTTCATAGCAACCTAGGAGAAAAAAAAAGTAATAGCTATTACTTACTAGTTAAGAGGCTCTTGTCATATATTATCCCAATTACTTTTTATATTGATGATACTATTGTTGCCTTCAAGTTAGATGTGGAAGCTGAGGCTCAGAGAGGGTCTAGCCCATGTCGTATAATTAGTAGAGGACAGACACAGGATTTGAACCCAAGTCTATACTCTGAATTCAGATGTATATGACACTGTAGAGTATCCTCCAAAAGGATAGGGTAATTACCTTTCAAACTCAAATGCTAGGATAATCACAATTATAACCCAGGGAACTGTGTTTTAAATAAATAGGATCTATATTTCCTGAAGGATCTCAGTGGCACAGGGAGAAACTGGAAAAACAGAGAGAAATGAATCCAAGTTTTAGGGGTTTCAGCTGTTGGGACTGTCTGTTCTTTCTTCAGACACTGGTGTGGGTGCCTTCCCCTGTGGATTTTTCACCCATATGAACCCACAGAGGATTAGAGTGTGGACTGCACCCCTGCAATATCCAGTCATTTATCCTCCCACCTGACAGTACAAAGGGCAGTCACCTTCTTCCTAGAATCATTTCGCTGCTCAGATCCAAAAGTTCCTGCGACGCCCACCAAAGATTTTGAAGCCCATCTTGGTGGGCAACAAGTTGCTCTTCACCATGCTCCCAGATCTGCTCAGCAAGCCTGCCAGCCGATGGGTCGTGCAGGTTGCAGTGTTGCAGGCTCTCTTCCGGGCAGTGATGCTGATTTGCAGGATGGAGAAAAAGAAAAAGCCTGTTAGTGAGAGCTTGAGTGCAGGTGCTGCCCCACAGGATCATCATGGAAAATTACTGCTCTCAGAGGCACCAATAAACCTTAAGTACTTCTGCTAGAAACGGTCATCACAGCAGAAAATCATAGGCCATTAGGGAAAATGCCACAATGACTCCCCATCCAGGGGTGTCAGAAAACCCAAAGGTGCCTCTGGGATATGCTCTCCTGGGCATGAAGGAGGGAGCGGATGCCCTGTGCTGGGTGGGGCAGGGAGTCTCACCTGGAGCCCTTTGTCTTCTGCGCCTTCTCCAGCTGACGGGCCCTCATCTGCTCATAGTCATTCACCATTGCAGCCAGTAGGAGGCGCAATTCCTCGTCATTGAGTGTAGCAGGATCAAAATGACTATCAAAAGCCAACCTAGGGAGGGGAAGCAAGCCCAATACAGGCTTTGAGCCCCTGACTACCCCCTCCCCAGGATAAGCAGCCAGGTTTCCTGGTTTCTGCAACTTCCCCTGAGGATGTGGCTGCCCCAGCTCTCAATGGACAGAGCATGAGGTCAGTATCCATGCAAAAATTCTGCTTCACCAGAATTTAGGCTCTGGTGTGACCTAAAAGAAGTGGTTTGCTCCAAGTGGATCATATAGGCTTGTGAAAGCTGATGGTTAGATTTTCAGGAATTTTATGAGCTTAGTGTTAAATACAGCCATTATTAAAAATTAAATGATAATGATAGTTTGAATCTGAAAATCACTTCACTTTAATGTAATTTGAAGGTGAGAAATTAAATGTATAGGTAACATATCAGATTTAATAACAAATAACAAATTTATTGGCAAAGAGGTTAGAAGATAGGATGTAATCTGTTTCTCAAATTGCGGTTAAATTAGTAAATAGGTTTGCGAAAAATACAAATATTTGGTTAAAAGCAATGTTATATGAAATTTACAATAACCAGTACTGTATATCTTATGTGTGTTTGTACACTGTGTGCTACACATCTTTGTCTCATAAACAGTTTATGATAAACTTATATATACGTTTACATTCATACATTACCACCACCACCCCCCACCCACAACCCCACCAAGAGCCAGATTCAGCACAGCACAACTGAGAACAGAATTTTATGATCCAGGGACAGAGGGAGGTGGGAGCGCTCCTGGAAGGGCTGTCTCACCTGAATGGCGATGAGTGGAGCACGCCTGCCTGGTACAAGACCAGGATGCTGAGGACCAGGAAGGGGGGGAACTTCCAGAAGACCATGACGACTCTCTGCAAGGGAAGAATAACATCAGCACCTGCAGAATAACAACTTCCATGAGCCCACAGACCCAGGCTCTGCTCCTGCCTCTGCCCCAAACTCCCGGGCGTCCAGCTTCAGGCTGGACATGTCACTCCACTTCACGATCGTTTCCTCCTCTACCAAGTGGACTGCTGGAAGATCCAGTAAGGCTGCAGCATGCTTGATTTAGCAAAGAAACCTAGTGGGACAACTGGGTGAGGTCTTAGTCTATAGCCCCTGCCCCATCACTCCACTCACTCTCACATACAACCTGTTGGCCAGGACTCCTGGAGGACAGAGTCCGAGTACCTGTCACCACAGCTTTTCCCACTGTGCAACCCAGAGCCGTCCTCCTGGTGCCGGGCTTTTGCACATACATGGAGGGGGGAGGGGATTACCGAGGACAAATTTCTGCAGTTGGAATCCCTGAGAAACTGAAGAACCACATTCTGCTGCTCAGCTGCTCCACACTTTGGTAAAGAGTGCCCTGTAAGAATCAAGCTGGAAGGGTCTCAAATTGGAACCCAGGACTTAAACTGGGAAAAAGGTTCCCAGAACCCGCAACGGGGGCTTGCGTTTAAAGGCTGCAGTTTGCCAAGACGTTCCAGTGACCTGTGAATCCAGCCCTGCACCCACGTCTACCGCAGTTCAGTCCTCTGCTAGAAAACCCGCCAAGCTTGATGGTGCTGAAGAGTCCAGCGGAGTTCAATCCTCGCTCTCACTTCAGTCATACTCTACACACACACAAACTCAGTACTTTCTCCAAACATGTGCCCACTCCCAAACCACAGGCACTCACAAAATGACACTGGCGCTCAGTGGCATCCAGGTGATGCGCTCAGTCCCGCCCTAAGTATGCACAGAGCCCATGATTAGGACCTGCATCCTCGAAACCTGCACCAACTCTCAGTAAGTGTGCTCTGTAAAGCCCAATTACCCAGAAACCTCGAACCTCCTACACCCTGCCCAGCACGTTTCTGTATCTCTCTGTCGGAGCTCCTGCTCTAAGCCTTCCAGGAAGGTCTGAGGTGCTGACTTGCTGTCCTCAGCAGATAGAATGCAGAAAACGAAGCTTCTCACTGTCCGCAGTATCGCTGGGTCTAAGCACATAGCGCAAGATCCAAGCAGCCTGTACAGACCCTCCAGCGCGGCAAGCACTGCGGCGGCATCGCGGGGTGGTGGAATAAAACACGGATCCCAGGTAGCTGGTTTTCTCAGGCGGAACCGAAACTAGCCGAAACGGGCCACGAGTGACCCTAGCCCCAGGTCCACGCCCCAAACCTCAGTGTCAAGAAGCTTCAGTGTTTTGTTCGACACGGCAGCTGCCTCGCGGCACATCTCTTCCCCTTGCAGGTTGGTGGTCTCCGGGCTCAGGACACCTAACTTCCAAGATGCCCTTATTCCAATTTTCTGCTTCTTAACTGCAGCGGTGGCACTGATGCAAGCGAATAAAACCTTGGGGCAGGGGAACTGGCTATCTGAAACTGGCTCTCCTCAGGCAGGGCGGTGGGGGATCCGGGGAATGGAATAACCGGTTGGAAGCGCGCAAGTGCGCTTGGGCGCGGAGCCGGGAAAGGCAAGATGTGCAAGGGAAGGATTCAGGATGGCGGATCGCGGGTTCAGTGCATCTTGGAGTCTCGAGGCAGAAATCGGGGGCTGAGACCCAGACCGTGGTTAGGGAACTCAGCAGCAAGACTAAATTGGCGAACGCGGCAAAGCAGATAGTGTGCGGCATGTAAATTGGGCTCTGCCACTTAAGACTGTTGTAGGCGAGGCTTTAAAACTCAGGTGCAAAACGCTTCTGCCGACATGACTTCCAAGACCTGAGGTTTCTGACGTATCAATCTTCTGAAATCATTTGTAAGTACATGTGCCGGGGAATTGCCTTTTCCTATTGAGAGAACCATTGCTTTCACCAGTGTAATGGTGATGACAAAATGGTTAAGAAATGGCTACTTTAGAAGCCGAATTTGTAACCATGTCTCTTTGTGGGCTCAGACCTCTACCCCTGGCTGCCACGTGTGCCTTCTACCTTCAAAGCCTACATTCAGTCCCCCTTCCGAAATCTTTGGTGGTTACAAAGGGCTAGCGGTGTGAGGCAGGTTACAGGGTCTGTACCCAGAAGGTGCTAACGTAGCCTCCAGCAATTTCAGCTTTTCTTGAAAAAGTCTCCCCAGATAGCGAGGGACTGACATGAACTCATCCCTGAAGTACTCTGAATTTCTAAGGAGTCCTGGTGCTGAGCTGGGGGCAAGGTAAAAAAAAAAAATCTTTGGCACTTAGCAGCATGTGTTGCACACCAGGTGGCACTCACCCAATGTTTGTTAAATAATGGAAAATAATTTACTGTGGCAGATTTACCAGCCAGTTTCACCGCTATTATAGGACTCTAATCTAATCCCAGCCAGCAGAGAATCGAGACCTAGCTAAGTAGCGCGGCTTTTCAATAGGATTTCGAAATTGTGAGCTCATTTGAGACACTGTTCTCATTTTATTTGACATGCAGAGTTGGTTTCCCCATGGACATTTCCAGGAACAAGACAGAGAAAGGAAGGTTAACCCTAGGTTCTTTTGGATGTCTAGAGTCTCCTAGTATGAGATACAAAACCATTCTCCTCTGAGCCCGTTCCTGATTTACCAAGTGAGCTCAATGTTTAGACCTTACCATGTGCACCTTACTTATGTTGCATCCAACCCTACCTGAGACTTCTTTTAACTGAAGCACTTAACAGAAATTGAGCTTGAGAAAGTCACCAAGGAAAATATTGATTTAAAAATAGTTACCTGATTATTTGGCACTTGATTGTACAGTCTTATTTCATTACCTTTTTTTTTTTAAATAAATTTATTTATTTATTTTTGGTTGCATTGGGTCTTTGTTGCTGCACGTGGGCTTTCTCTAGTTGTGGCGAGTGGGACTACTCTTCCTTGCCATGCGCGGGCTTCTAATTGCGGTGGCTTCTGTTGTTGCGGAGCACGGGCTCTACGCACACGGGCCTCAGTAGTTGTTGCACGCGGGCTCAGTAGTTGTGGCTTGTGGGCTCTAGAGTACAGGCTCAGTAGTGTGGCACATGGTCTTAGTTGCTCCGCAGCATGTGGGATCTTCCCGGACCAGGGCTCGAACCTGTGTCCCCTGCATTGGTAGGTGGATTCTTAACTACTGCGCCACCAGGGAAGTCTCTCATAAGTTTTAAACCTGGAAATCAGGTTTTAAAGTTTAAAATGTTTAAAAGGGGGAAACAATCTAGTTTGGAAAAAACATTTTTTACAACATTCTGATAAACTCTAACTGCAGTGTTTATTTCCATACTTTTAGCTTAGATTCCTGTGCTTTGTTTCAAAACTTTTTTCAATTGAGATATAGTTGATTTACAATGCTGTATTCATTTATTCTGTGCAGCAGTGATTCAGTTATATATATATATATGTACATATTCTTTTAAATTTTCTTTTCCATTACGGTTTATCTCAGGTAATTGAATAATCTATAGGTCCATCCATGTGGCTGCAAATGGCATTATTTCATTCTTTTTTATAGGTGAGTAATTTTGTACTATATGTACATCTTTTTTAAAAATTTATTTTAATTGAAGTATAGTTGATTTACAATGTTGTGTTGATTTCTACTGTACAGCACAGTTATTCAGTTATACATATTAATACATTCTTTGTCATATTCTTTTCCGTTATTGGTTTACACAGGATACTGAATATAGTTCCATGTGCTATACAGTAGGACCTTGTTGCTTATCCATTCTGTATATAATAGTTTGTATCTACTAACCCCAAACTCCCAATCCATCCCACCCCCACCCCACCTCCCCCTTGGCAACCACAAGTCTGTTCTCTTTGTCTGTGAGTCTGTTTCTGTTTCATAGATAGGTTCACTTATGTCATATTTTAGATTTCACATATAAGTGATATCATATGGTATGATATGATACTTCACCTAGTGAAGTAAGTCTTTCTCTTTTTGACTTACTTCACTTGGTGTGATAACCTGTAGGTCCATCCATGTGCCTGGGAGTAGCATTATTTCGTTGTTTTTTCAGCTGCGTATCTTGTGCTTTTTTTATTGAAAAATTTTTAGAAGATGATTTATCAGAGTGTGCCAGAGACCCCTATCTTGTTGAAATTCTGGGATTTTTTTCAAAATTTTTCCACTTTTATTGAAATATAATTAACATACAGCTCTGTTGAAGTGTGTGGTGTCCAGCATAATGATTTGACTTAGATGTCATGAAATGATTATCACAATAAATTTAGTGAACATCTGTCACCTCATATACATTGGTGGAGAATTCTGTAAATTTCCATGCATTTAAAAGTGTTACACCTAAAGGCTTACTCCTTTAATTCTGTACAATTTGTGTATGAAATAGACTCAACAACAACAAAATCACAACAGTAACAACCTCAGCAGCAGTAGCAACAACAGCTACAATAATTCATTCTCCTCAGCCTGGGGGAAGTTCAGACCAGTCCAATTCACTGGAGAATTTCAAATGAAAATTCGTTGGACTGGGTTCTGCATGTAAGGAACTTGGAAGTCACTACTTTGTCCTAACAACAAGTAAAAAGCTGAAGAGACTGGAAAAACAACTCTTCTGGAATCCTTAAGAAACGTGAATACAAAGCAAACCTTTGACCCCAAGACTGAGGAGACAGGCAGTGGGTGATGGCTTACTGGAGCAGAGATCACAAGGGGAAACCTCAGTGGGAACAAGTGCCTAGAGCCAGTGCTGTGGTAGGAAAACCTGAACTGTAACTGAAGAACTGCTAGAGACACAGCGTGGACAACTCTGAGAGTTAAAAACTCCGTCACCCAGTCATAAGGGGTCCCCTACAGTTGTGTGAATTTTAAGTCCTGGTGCTCAACAGGTTCTCACAGTACATAGGAGAGAAATATACGCTGGTGGGATTTGCCTCTACAAGCTGCACTTGGTTCTCACAATAGGTAACAGAGAAAAATCCCCTTGTGCATCCAGAGAGGGAGGGGAAAGGAACCATTTGGAAATACACCAAATCACCATGTTCCTAAGAAGGCCTGCCCTCAGGAGACACCACTTAACCAGAGCCTAGCCTGAAGGCATATCATCCTGGCCAACTGACCAGGGGAAGGGAAATCCCCAACTACAGGCAGCTCTAGGCTTCCAACTGCTATTAAGGAGTCTAGGACCAGGGACCAGTGGATTGTTAGCTTAGACAAAGAATCAGAAAGGCTTTCATGGTAGCAGGAACAAAGAGGATGCCACATCCGTGAGGGCTTCCTGTCTTCTCGTTCTTGAATATGAGAGGGCCTAGCTGACTTTCCTACAGAGCTGAGTTGACTTGCCCTTGGGGTCCTCCTCCCAACCACACAGGGGCCTTCTTTGTGGCATGTACCAGGAGAGTTTCCTTCCCAAATCCAGAGGCCATTTCTAGGGTGACTTCAGCTGCCAGGGAAAATGCTGAGTGTGGTAAACCAATGCCAGGCTGGTCACTCTGAGGGGTGGACAAGCTCAGCAGGTAACACCAAGGAACTACTCTGGGTGGGTTCCTCTGAGATGACTCAAATTCTCCCTTGGTTCAGAGCCATCCAGAATGGCTCTCCTCTCCCTGAGTAAGAAACAGTGATCCATGGAGAAGAGGGATAGAAACAGGAATCTTCTCACTGTATGAGGAAGTTCCTTACACAGACAGCTCCTTTATGGGCTCTGTTGGCGAACCATACTGTGCACATGAGGGGACTTCCTCTGTAGCTGAAGTCTCCTGGGATTGGGAAGAGTAAGGTATTAAACAACTGAATTTGAGTCCTGCCTTTGTGACTCACTTATGTCCTTGAGCAGATAACAATCTCTCTGAGCCACAGTTTCTCAACATGTAAAATGGGGAGTAACAATATTTTATGTTAAACACCAGACACATTGCTTGGCATGAAGGAGGTACTTAAGAGTGGTGTCTATTATTATATAACAAAAGCTTATCTGACTATATCAGCTCAATAAGATAAATTAAGTAAAATCAATACACACTCCTCTACCTTATTAAGAGGAAGGCAATCTGTAAGTGTTTCATTCTCAAAATAAAACCAATTGCCTAAGCCACAACAGAATGAATCTGCCTTCCCCAAACCTCGAAGATACCTGCCTGGTCATGATGTAGGCTCATTGCTCAGAAGGACTAATGACAATTTATATTAAACATCTGGCACATTACCTGGCAGGGAGCAGGGACTTAGGAATAATCATTATAACAAAAGCTCACCCCTACCCCTCAAGTGCCAAATCACATCAGCTTGTTTGAAAAGCTAGTATAATGCTTTATATACTCCTCTACTTTCTTAGAAAGAATAAACTGAATATAATTTAAATCCTTTCTTGAGGATCTATTGACACTATCATAAAATTATTACTTAATGTGCTAGCATAAAGACAGTGCTGCTCTCGGGGTTATAAGATGTGTAGGGCCAATAGCCCCAGACTAGATATAATCAAGGTGTCAGTTCTTTTTGATGTCTAATATCTATATAATTTTATGGTTATTCTCTTTCATTTCTTCCCATCAGGTTGTCAACTATCCCTTCTTGCTGGTGTCATTGTGACTGTATTTAACAACAGTCTACCCACGTGCATTTTCATTTGGTGTGCAGCAAAACTAACAACACAGCAATAAAACCCAAAAACCGAACTAAGTATACTGGTATAGGAACAAAGAGCCTATAGGGATTAAGTGAGACCTGGTAAATACTGGTCAAGCAACATAATAAGAGTCTCTGTGGTCATCTGCTCAGTTAATCTGTACTCAAGAGAACAGAAATAAAGCTTGTCAGAATTATATGTAAACACAGAGCAAACAAGTCCTGCGTAAGCATTTAGGAATGCTTTTCATCCTGTATAGGTCTTTTCACTTTGTATAACTGTAACTCTATACCCATTACACTATAACTCTCCATTCCTGGCAACCACCATTCTACTTTCTGTCCCTATGACTATGAGTACCTTAAGTACCTCATATAAGTAGAATCATACAGTATTTGCCTTGTTTTATTGACCTCTTTCACCTAACATGAGGTCCTCAAGGTTCATCCCTCTTGTAGCATATGTCAGAATTTCTTTCCTTTTTAAGGCTGAATAATATTCCACTGTATGTATATACATTTTGCTTATCCATTCATCAATTGATGGACACGGGTAGCTTCCATGTTTTAGCTATTGTGAATAGTACTGCTATATATATGAGTGTACAAATATCTCTTTGAGACCTTGTTTTCAGTCCTTTTGGGTATATACCGAGAAGTAGAAATGCTGGACCAAATGATAATTCTATTTTTAATTTTTTTTATGAACTGGCCTACTATTTTCCACAATGACTGTACCTTTTTATGTTCAGGCTATACATATACAGTGGCTGTACATTCATTTACATTTACATTGTGCACCAAAAGTGTTGCAAGGGTTACAGTTTCTCCATATTCTTGCCAAAGTTTGTTATAGTCTGTTTTTTTTTGTTTTTTTGGTTTTTTTTTTTGGCCACACTGCATGGCTTGGAGGATCTCAGTTCCCTGACCAGGGATTGAAACCGGGCCACAGCAGTGAAAACGCTGACTCCTAACCACTAGACCACCAGGGAATTCCCAGTTATTGTCTGATTTTTTAAAGTAGCCATCCTAATAGGTGTTAAGTGGTATCTCCTTATACTTCTGTTTGCATTTCCTTAATGATTAGTGACATTGTACATTTTTTCATGTGCTTATTTGCCACTTCTATATCTACTTTGGAGAAATGTCTACTCACGTCCTTTGGCCATTATTTTATTATTTATTTGGCTGTACCGGGTCTTAGTTGCAGCACACAGGATCTTTAGTTGTGGCTTGCGGGCTTTAGTTCCCTGACCAGGGATCGAACCCGGGCCTCCTGCATTGGGAGCACAGAGTCTTAACTGCTGGACCACCAGGGAAGTCCCTCCTTTGGCCATTATTAATGTTTGGTTTTTGGTTGTGGATGTTTAGGAATTCTCCATATATTGTGAATAATATTCCCTTATCAGATACATGATTTACAAATACTTTTTCCATTCTGTGGATTGCCAGTTCCCCCTGATGATTATTTCTGTTGATGAAAAAAAATTCTAAATTTTCATTAATTCAAATTTGTCCTTTTTTTCTTTTAATACCTATGCCTTTTGTATCATATCCAATAAATAACTGCCAATCTTGCAAAACTTTTGTATTATGTTTTCTTCTAAGAGGTAGATCACTTTAGGTCTTACATTTAGGTCTTTGATCCATTTTGAATTAATTTTTTGCACAGTGTTAATTAAAGGCTCCAACTTAATTCTTTTGCATGTGGACTTCCAGTTTTCTCAGCACTGTTTGTTGAAAACACTGTCCTTTCCCCATTGAATGGTCTTCATGTCTTTGTCAAAAATCATTTGGCCATTCATGTTCAAAGGTTTATTTCTGGACTCTGCTATTCTAAATGATTGCTCTATATGACTGTCCTTATGCCACTACCACACTGTTTTGATAACTGTAAATTTGCAAGAGGTTTTTTTTTTAAATGATGTTTTAAGAATTTTTTTTTTTCATTCAGGTATAGTTGACATACAACATTAGCTTAGTTTCTTTTTGTGTGTGTGTGTGTGCCATGCCACGTGGCATGCGGGATCTTAGTTCCCCGACTAGGGATTGAACGTGTGCCCCCTGCATTGGAAGCGCAGAGTCTTAACCTCTAGACCTCCAGGGAAGTCCCAACTTTAGCTTAGTTTCTGGTGTACAAAATAATGATTTTGATATTTGTATATATTGCAAAATGATCACAACAATAAGTCTAATTAACATTCATCACAATACAACGTTACAGAAAATTGGGGGGTGGGGGATGACAACTTTTAAGATCCACTCTCTTAGCTACTATCAAATGTACAATACAATGTTATTAACTATAGTCACCATGCTGTATATTACATTCCCATAACTTGTTTATTTCATAAATGAAAGTTTGTACCTTTGACCTCCTTTATCCACTTTGCCTACCCTTCACCTCCCACCTCTGGCAACCACCAATATGTTCTCTGTATCTGTGAGCTGTCTGATTTATTGCACTTAATATTTTCCTTAACATAATACCCTTGAGGTTCATCCACATAGTCACAAATGGCAAGATTTCATTCCTTTTTATGGCTGAATAATATTTCATTATATATATGTGTGTGTGTGATAAATATTTTTATATATGGTAAATATGTATATATTTATTTATATATTTATAAATATAAAAATATATGTCATATATATATCACATTTTCTTTATCCATTCATCTATCAATAGACACTTAGGTTTTTTCCACATCTTGTCTGTTGTAAATAATGCTGCAATGAACAAAGGGATGCATATATGTTTTCAAGTTAGTGTTTTTGTTTTCTCTGGATAAATACCCAGAAGTGGTATTGCTGGTAGTTCTATTATCTATTTTTTTGAGGAATCTTCATACTGTTTTCCATAGTGGCTGCAACAATTTACATCCCCACCAACAGTGCATAAGGGTTCCCTTTCCTCCACATCCTGCCCAACACTTGTTACCTCTTGTCTTCTTGTCATAGGCATTCTAACAAGTGTGAGGTGATATCCCATTGTGGTTTTGATTTGCATTTCCCTGATTAGAGATATTGAGCACATTTTCATGTACTTATTAGCCATCTATATGTCTTCTTTGGAAAAATATCTATTCAGATCTTCTGTCCATTTTTTAATCGAATTGTTTTTTTGTTTGTTTTTGTTTTTTGCTATTGAGGTGCATGAGCCTTTATAGATTTTGGATATTAACCCCTATCAGATATATGATTTGCAAATATTTTCTTTCTTTCAGTAGGTTGTCTCTTCATTTTATTCATGATTTACCTTGCTGTGCAGAAGCCTTTTAGTTTAATGTAGTCCCATTTGTTTATTTTTGCTTTTGTTTCCCTAACCTGGGAATATCTAGAAAGATACTGCTAAGACCAATATCAAAGAGTTTACTGAGTATGTTTCCTTCAAGGAGTTTCATAGTTTCAGGAGGGAAGTCTCATCTTATTCCAAATCTTGGAGGAAAAGCTTTCAGTTTTTTGTCCTTGAGTACGGTGTTACTGTTGGTTTTTCATATATAGTTTTATTATATTGAGTCAGTTTCCTTCTATTCCTATGAGAGTTTTTATCATGAAAAGGTGTTCAAATTTCCCAGATACATTTTCTGTATCATTGGATATAATCATGTGTGGATTTTTTTCCCTTTATTCTGTTATTGTGGAGTAACACATTGATCAATTTTCATATTTTGAATCATTTTGCATTCCAGGAATTAATCTCATTTGGTTATGTTATAGAATCCTTTTAATATGCTGCTGAATTCAATTTCATGGTATTTTGTTGAGGGTTTCTATATCCATGTTCATAAGGGATATTGGATGGTAGGGTTTTGGTTTTGCTTTTTTGTTTTCCTTTCAAAATCTTTCTCTGACTTTGGTATCAGGACTGGTAGGATAGGTTAGGATGTGGTGCTTTCTCTTCACGTTTTTGGAAAAAAAAAATTTTTAACATCTTTATTGGAGTATAATTGCTTTACAATGGTGTGTTAGTTTCTGCTTTATAACAAAGTGAATCAGTTATACATATGTTCCCATATCTCTTCCCTCTTGCGTCTCCCTCCCTCCCACCTTCCCTATCCCACCCCTCTAGGTGGTCACAAACCACTGAGCTGATCTCCCTGTGCTATGCGGCTGCTTCCCACTAGCTATCTATTTTTCGTTTGGTAGTGTATATATGTCCATGCCACTCTCTCACTTTGTCACAGCTTACCCTTCCCCTCCCCATATCCTCAAGTTCATTCTCTAGTAGGAAAATTTTGAGTAGGATTGGTATAAGTTTTCTTTAAATGTTTTGTAGTATTCACCAGTTGAAGCCATCAGATTCAGAGTTTTTCTTTATTAGAAGATTTTTGTTTACTGATTCAATCTCCTTGCTAGTTATAGGTCTATTTGGATTTTCTATTCCTTCATGATTTAGTCTTGGTAGGTTTCATGTTTCCAGGAATTTGTCCATTTCATCTAGGTTATCCAATTTGTTGGTGTACAATTTTTCACAGTACTCACTTATTATTCCTTTTATTTCTATAGAATTGGTACTAGTGTCCCCACTATCATTTCTGATTTAGTAATTTAGTTTTCTCTTTTTTTCTTAGTCCATCTAGCTAAAACATTGTTAATTTTGTTAATGTTTTTGAAGAACTTGTTATGGATTCATTGATTTTCTCTACTGTTTCTCTAAGCTCCCTTTTCTTTATCTCCGCTCTAATCTTTATTATTTCATTTCTTTTGATAGTTTTGGATTCAGTTTGTTCTTCATTTTCTAGTTTCTTAAGTTGTAAAGGTAGGTTGTTGATTTGAGATCTTTTTTGATTTTTAACATAAGCATTTGAGACTGTAAATTTCCCCTTAGCACTGCTTTCACAGCATCTCATAAGTTTTGGTATGTTGAATTTTCATTTTCATTCATCTGCAAGAATTTTCTAATTTCCCATATTTCTTTGATCCATTGCTTGTTTCAAAGTGTGGTTTCATTTCTACAAGTTTGTGATTTTTTTTTTTCTGTTACTGATTTCTAACTTTATCCTATTGTGATTGGGGAAGATACTTTTTATGATATCTATCTTTTTAATTGATTGAGACTTAATTGGTGGCCTAACATATGGTCTATCCTAGAAAATGTACATGTGCACTTCGGAAGAACGTGTATGCTATTGTTCTTGGGTAGAGTGTTCTGTAGGTGTCTGTTATATCTAGTTGGTTTATTGTCTTAAGTACTCTGTTGCCTTACTTATTGTCTGTCTGGTTGTTCTATCCATTATTGGAAGTGGGGTACTGAAGTCTTCAGCTATTATTGTAGAACTGTCTATTTCTACCATCAATTCTGTCAGCTTTTGCTTCATATAGTTTTTTGCTCTGTTAGTACATGTGAAAATGTTTATAATTATTATATCTTCTTGCTGTATAGAGCCTTTTATTACTATAGAATGTCTTTTTTTTCTCTTGTAACTTTTTTTGTTTTAAAGTCTATTTTGTCTGAAAAGCCAATATCCATTCATGATAAAAACTCTTACCAAAGTGGATATAGAAGGAACATACCTCAACATAATAAAAGCTGTTTTTGACAATCCCACAGCCAATATAATACTCAATGGTGAAAAGCCGAAAGCCTTCCTGCTAAAATCTGGAACAAAACAATGATGACCACTCTCACCCTTTCTAGTCAACATAGTATTGGAAGTCCTAGCCATAGCAATCAGAGACAAGAAAAAAATAAATAAAAGGTATCCAAATTGGAAGGGAAGAGGTAAAACTGTCATTATATGCAGATGACATGATACTATATATAGAAAACCCTAAAGACGCCACACAAAACTAGTAGAATTGATAAAGAATTCAGCAAGGTAGCAGGATACAAGACTAACATACAGAAATTGGTTGCATTTCTTTACACTAACAATGAAATGTCAAAAAGGGAACGTAAAAAAACAATACCTTTTAAAATTGCACCCCCAAAAATAAAATACTTAGGAGTAAACCTGTCCAAGGAGGTGAAAGACTTATATGCTGAGAACTATAAAACATTAATAAAGGAAGTTGAAGATGATTCAAATAAATGGAAAGGTATCCCATGCTCTTGGATTGGAAGAAGTAATATGGTTAACATGAACATACTACCCAAAGCAATCTACAGATTTAATGCAATCCCTATCAAATTACCCATGATGTTTTTCACAGAACTAGAACAAATAATCCAAAATGTATATGGAACCATAAAAGACCCAGAATTACCAAAGCAATCCTGAAGAAAAAGAACAAAACAGGAGGCATAACCCTCCCAGACTTCAGACAATACTACAAAGCTAAAGTAATCAAGACAGCATGGTACTGGCACAAAAACAGACATATGGATCAATGGAACAGAGCAGAGAGCCCAGAAATAAACCCACACACCTATGGTCAATTAATCTTTGACAAAGGAAGCAGGAATATACAACAGGAAAAAGTCTCTTCAGCAAGTGGTGCTGGGAAAGCTGGACACCTGCATGTAAATCAATGTAGTTAGAACACACTCTCTCACCATACACAAAAATAAACTCAAAATGGCTTAAAGACTTAAACATAAGACATGACACCATAAAACTCCTAGAAGAGATCAAGAGCAAAACATTCTGTGACATAAATTGTACCAGTGTGTTCTTAGGTCAGTCTCCCAAGGCAATAGAGAAAAAAATAAAAACAAAAATAAACAAATGGGACCTAATCAAGCTTTTGCACAGCAAAGGAAACCATAAACAAAACAAAAAGACAACGTATGGAATGAGAGAAAATATTTGCCACCTATGTGACCTACAAGGGCTTAATTTCCAAAATATACAAACAGCTCATACAACTCAACAACAACAACAACAAAAAACCAATCGAAAAAATGGGTAGAAGACCTAAGTAGACATTTCTCCAAAGAAGAAATACAGATGGCCAATAGGCACATGAAAAGATGTTCAACATCGCTGATTATTAGAGAAACACAAATCAAAACTACAATGAAGTACCACCTCACAGCGGTCAGAATGGCCATCATTAAAAACTCTACAGGGAATTCCCTGGCAGTCCAGTCGTCAAGACTCCACTCTCGCACTGCCAGGGGCCCGGGTTTGATCCCCAGTCAGGGAACTAAGATCCCGCAAGCCATGTGGCACAGCCAAAAAAAAAATTTTTTTTTAAATAAAAACTCTACAAACAACAAATGCTAGAGAGGATGTGGAGAAAAGGGAACCCTCCTACACTGTTGGTGGGAATGTAAGTTGGTACAGCCACTGTGGAAAACAGTATGGAGGTTCCTCAGAAAACTAAAAATAGAATTACCATATGATCCAGCAATCCCACTCCTGGGCATATACCCGGACAAAACTATAATTCAAAAAGATACATGCACCCCTACGTTTATAGCAGCACTATTCACAAGACATGGAAGCACCTAAATTTCCATCAATAGATGAATAGATAAAGAAGATGTGGTACATATATACAATGGAATACTACTCAGCCATAAAAAAGAGTGAAATAATGCCATTTGCAGCAACATGGATGCAACTAAAGATTATCATACTAAGTGAAGTAAGTCAGAAAGAGAAAGATAAATACCATATAATACCACTTATATGTGGACTCTAAAATATGACACAAATGAACCTATCTTCGAAACAGAAACAGACTCAGAGGGGGTTGGGGAAGGGATGGAGCAGGAGGTTGGGGTTAGCTGATGTAAGCTATGGATAAACAATAAGGTTCTACTGTGTAGCACAGAGAACTATATTCAATATCCTATAAGTCATAATGGAAAAGAATATTAAAAAGGAATGTATATATATGTATAACAGAATCACTTTGCTATATAGCAGAAATTAACACAACGTTGTAAATCAACTATACTTCAATTAAATAAAATAAAAATAAAGTATGTTTTGTTTGATATTCATATAGCCATCTTTGCTCTCTTTTGGTTACTATTTGCATGCAGTATCTTTTTTTTAATCCTCTTACTTTTAACACATTTGTGTCTCTGGATCAAAGGGGATTCTTCTGAGTATATAGGTGAACCATGTGTTTTTATCCATTTTGCTAATCTCTGTCTTTTGATTGGAGAGCTTAATCTATTTATGTTTAAAGTAATTGAACTTTCATTTTGCTATTTGTTTTCTATATGCCTCATAGTTTTTCTGTCCCTCATTTCCTGTATTACTACCTTCTTTTGTGTTTAATTGATTTTTTGTAATATATGTTTAAATACATTTCTCATTTCCTTTTTGTAATTCTATAGCTATTTTCTTTGTGGCTGGCATAGGGATTAAATTTAATACCCTAAAGTTATACACTCTAATTTGAATCTCTACCTGCTAAATTTCAATAACATACAAAAACTCAGTTCCAGGGACTTCCCTGGCGGTCCAGTGGTTGAGACTCTGTGCTTCCACTGCAGGGAGCATGGGTTTGATCCCTCGTTGGGGAACTAAGATCCCGTATGCTGCGTGAGGTGGCCAACAAATTTTAAAAAACAAAAAAACTCAGCTCCATTACATCTCTATCCCCACTCCTTTCAGTTGTTGATGTCAAAAATTACATCTTTATACCTTTTGTGCTCCAAAACATTAGCTTCTCTGCTGAGGATCAACCTGATGTGTAAACTTAAGGTCTTCTCAGGTCTCTTCTGAATTTTTCCCCTGTGCATGTGTGGTCACTTTCTAATTTCCCCTATATATGCAGTTGTTTTCGAATAGCCTAGTCTATAATCTGTTTTCGCATGGGAAAAAGAGAAAATTGAAGAGGAGAGAAAATGGGTGCTGGCCCTTAAATTCCTTGGCAGTCACTACAGGCAGAGGAGAAAGGCTTGCAAGGATGAGAGGAGGTGCAGCATGCCCCTCAGATCCACCTCCTTGCCGGAACCTCTGTGATAAAACCAGCAATCAGCAATCAGAGCACAGATCCCTGATACTCAGACGACAGAGTCCTTTCAGTCCACTCTGGCTCCCACAAGCTGTTTGCAACCTACTCCAGGAACACATGCACAGCTGACTGCCTTATATCTGGGGATGGGAGATTGGTAGCTGCGATGGTGCTAAGAGCTGGAATTGGCTAACATAAACTGCAGTTTTCAGTCCAAGTCTTCCCTTTAGAGTTACAAGCGTTCAACAGACTCCAGAGTTCCAGAGTAATTACATTAGACAGGTTTACCAGCACAGTTGTTGGCTATGTGGGGACAGAGATACCTGGTACTTCCTACTCTGCCTTCTTCTCAGAATCCTCCTTCATGGTCTTTTGTAACAACAGCCAAATAAGTTAGAGCTGGGTGTGAATGAAGAGCCTACAGACATTGAAGGATAACTTAGTAATGGTCAGGATGGCAGTAATGAACTGTTGTGATGCCTGTTTCAATGATCCAGAGGCTGTTTTCTCGGTCTCTTCTTCTCAGCCTTATCTTGTTTAACGGAGGTCATCAGGCAGGGGACACCTGATGAGTGGGTGTTTTGTAGTTTCTCTCATGAGGCACAATCATAGTGAAGACAAAGTCCGTGATGTGGAAAGGACTCAGTGATCCAGACCACAATCTTGAGGGGTGTGTCCCTGGATAATAGGGCTCTGAGGATATGAGTAGAAATTGTGTTCCTATTACTAGGCAAATATCCTTGTAGCTGGTGTGATATCAACTAACTTTCAGATGTCAGATCTTGTATTGATTTCCATGATGCAAAATCACTCTTTGGCATCAAAGACCTAAAGGATCTTAAAGGCCCTTTGGAAACCCCTCAGCCTTGGGCCAGTTGTCCTCAGCACACCTTAAGCAGTAGTTACACACACTTAAGCAATCAATGCCTAACTTCTCTTCAGCACCAATAAGTGCCATCCACAGCAAACCTCCAGTTAAGATGAGAATATGAAGAATGGGCTCCCTGAGGAGCCCAAGGACTGAGCAGAGACCACAGGTTAGAGAAGGGTTGGTTTCTTCTTTTCCTCTTTTGTCTTGTGGTCAACCTTGAATAAGTTGTTTCTTTTGCCTCAGAAGTTAAGGAGTTTTCATTGGTCAAAGTAAGGCTATGAAATCCTTTTTGCTCTCTCTGTAGGAAGATAGACATCAGGTCCTGCCGGTGATGAGCAAGGTAAGGTGGAGTGGTTAGAAATTTTATTCTTACCTGTATGATGTATTTCAGCATTAAATGTTTTGACTAGCCCTCTTCCATTCATTTTACTTCTCTACAGTCTTAAGAGGTACAGGGTAAATTTAGAGCATATGTAATCATTAGATCACATATAGATCATATTCTGTAAGTCATTCTACTGACTTTGCTTTTTTATAAGTCTAGAAAATAGTAGCATTTAATGAAAATAGCTGTGAGGCACATTGCAGTCTAATTCTTTTATTTTACTAAAATGAGAAGGGAGAGGAGTGAAGGAGGTGGATGTAGAAGAACAAAAAAGTGGATGGACCTAAAGACTGTCATACAGAGTGAAGTAAGTCAGAAAGAGAAAAACAAATATCATATATTAACAGATATATGTGGAATCTAGAAAAATGGTACAGATGAACAAAGCAGAAATAGAGACACAGACGTAGAGAACAAACACATGGATGCCAAGGTGCGAAAAGGGGGGTGGGATGCATTGGGAGATTGGGATTGACATATATACACTACTATGTATAAAACAGGTAACTAATGAGAACCTGCTGTA
>NW_020174438.1:254936-255521 GCF_003031525.2 Neophocaena asiaeorientalis asiaeorientalis
CAGAGTGAAGTAAGTCAGAAAGAGAAAAACAAATATCATATATTAACAGATATATGTGGAATCTAGAAAAATGGTACAGATGAACAAAGCAGAAATAGAGACACAGACGTAGAGAACAAACACATGGACACCAAGGGGGTGCAGGTGTGGGATGAATTGGGAGATTGGGATTGGCATGTATACCCTACTGTGTGTGGAATAGATAACCAGTGAGAGCCTGCTGTGTGGCACGGGGAACTCTCCTCACTGCTCTGTGGTGACCTGCATGGGAGGGAAATCCAAAAAAGAGGGGATATATATATACACATAGCTGATTCACTTCATGGTACAGAAGAAACTAACACAAGATTGTAAAGCTAGTATACCCCAATTTAAAAAAAAGAAGAAGGGCTTCCCTGGTGGCGCAGTGGTTGAGAGTCCGCCTGCCGATGCAGGGGACACGGGTTCGTGCCCCGGTCTGGGAGGATCCCACATGCCGCGGAGCGGCTGGGCCCGTGAGCCATGGCCGCTGAGCCTGCACGCCCGGAGCCTGTGCTCCGCAATGGGAGAGGCCACAACAGTGAGAGGCCCGCGTACCGCAAAAAA